>NC_063060.1:46522094-46545820 GCF_018812025.1 Megalobrama amblycephala | reverse complement strand
GCTCAAACTAGCCTGATACGCAAAATAAAAGCAGCATTGCAAATAAATTAATAGATATGACCATGGAAAATATGTATTGCCAAATCATTGCTTTTTGCGCTGTTTCATTTATGTTTTGCAATTATTTATTTTTGTTTGCAAAAAGCACATTTACTTTCCTCAATACTTTAATTTTCGTTTGCAAAACTTTATTTTCTTTTGCAAAACTTTATTTTATTTTCCAAAACTTTATTTTTTTGCGTATCTATGTGGCATTATTTTGACTCCATACCATACTGACATTTTAATCAAGGTACTTATCTTGTCTCTTTCACATCAAAAAATCCAATTGTCTGTCTTGTCTGCATATGTCGAGCTCGAGCCCTAGTAAGCCTATGTGCCGGGGCTCAGCCAGGGGCCCCAGGAGCAACCCAGGGGCGTAGTTTGCGGGGGGGATGGGGGGGAGGTAACCCCCCAATATTCAAATCCATCAGTTACAACCCCCCCAATATTTCAACATGAAAATCACAGTAGATCTATACTAAAATATGTATAATTCATTTATTTTGTAACAATAATTTTGTTTCTAATCGAATATGTGTTTGCCATCATAAATTAGTCAAAAAAATATCCCCCCTCCATTGAACCGATTGGTAACACCCAACCAACGCGCGTCACACGTTCACCAACACTCACCAACGCGAGTGGTGCTCTACTGTTTGAATGAGAGAGCACGAGTAGCACCAAAAATGAAGAGAACCGTTGCCCAGCCAACTATATTAAACTTCTGTTCAAAGAGGGACGTTAAAAAGAATAAAGCATGTACTGAGAAGGAGGTATGTAAACATTGTAATAGCTCAGTACACTCCACATATATGTTAGCTAGCTAATCCATTGCAATTTAGCCATAACTATCAGTGTAACTGTAACCAGTTACTAAAACAGCCGTCTATTTTGTTACTTCAATTTTCAATAGCATCTGTAATTATCAATGACAAAAGTATTCACATCGGTGTTTGTTTTCTTCCTTAATTAATCTGACTTTTGAATGAACTGGCAGAATGAACGATTTAAGTAGCTCACTCATTAAAACGTCAAATCGCTGCCACCTACTGGCGGTTTCAATATATAACAATTTATTTCTTTTTAGAATCACTCTGTTATGTTAGAATTTGATGAATGGTTATACATAAATTCCATAAAGTTATGATAGATAGATAGATAGATAGATAGATAGATAGATAGATAGATAGATAGATAGATAGATAGATAGATAGATAGAGAAGAAATAAATTATCCAATAACGCTACACATAAAACAGATTTTTTTTAAATAAAAAAAATAATAATAACAGGTTGCATACCAACGCTCAACGAGTTACAAAGTAATGGATTACATTAACTATATTACTTTTTTGTATAATGAATTAAAGTAACGCATTACACTAATAATATTGGTAACTACACTACTTTACTAGATTATAGGAACGCGCTTTCCTGCCTTACCCAAGCCGTGTTTGCCTGTGTGTAAAGTTCTGTCTGTTTAAGTGGTGCATCCATGCGTGTGCCTGTATGTGTGCCGATGCCATAGAGATCGATTTGACATAGCTGATGAGCAACCTAAGCATTTGTCAGCCCTGCATGGCAATACAAAACTTGTGGTGAAAGATCCTGCTCACTGGTCATTTGAAGTAGTCACTCATCATCAACCGACCCCGCCTAAAGGCGGGCGTACACGGTGCGAATTCTGATGGTTGGAAGATCGCATACGCACACGTCACGAGTGAGTTTATCTGAAAATCGTACGGACGAGGTGATATACGACACGATTGTTAGACCTGCCGATTTCCGAAGCAATCGCATAAAGTTCCGTGTGTGTGTGTGTGTGTGTGTGTGTGTGAGAGAGAGAGAGAGAGAGCGAGAGCGAGCATGCAAGCAGAGCGTGAGCTCAAATCAGAATACCCTTTGTGACATGCTGGATAGAAAATATGTAAAAAGGTTTTTTTTCCTCATCTACTATAGCTGTTCAAGCCATTAGTTGACTAATCACATTGATTAGTTGATTATTCACATTCAATTTCTTAAATACTGGAGAGAATAAAATATTATAATTAGCATTTATATAGCACTCAAGCGCATGCATAAAGCTTGCCATAAAGAACCGGCAAAAGAAACGATTATGAATAAAAAATAAATAAATAAAAAAAACAGCAAGGAGACATTTTAATAAAAAAAAAAAAAAAAATGTTTTCTAAATCGGTGTCGGCTGCAAAGATGAAGTTGACATTGCTGACTCTCATCATCCTCGCAGTGGATGTGCAGAATGCACTTTTCATTCGGATTACATAATCAGAGAGTAGCCCATTTCTTTTCGTTTTGAATTATTTAGTTTAAAAGAAGACATTTCAAGCTTTCTATAGATATTTTTCTCATGTCTGTAAGGCAAGCAGCCTGTATGCTGAGTTTCAGTTCATAGCCTATAAGCCGCGCTGCAGATCAAGTGCAAGTGATCGCGCCCGCGCATCCATGAATATATTTGCTTCTTATTTATTAAACCAAGAAAACTGGTTGATGAAACATTGATTAAAATTAAGATACAATTTTTACAAAATGAAATTCACTGTAAAGAAAGTGTAGTAACTTTCAGAGTTCGTAGGGAAAGAAGAGGACAAGGGTCGGCGTTTGACTGCTGACTGAGCTTTATTTCAAGTATTCAAATGTCCAACAAAAGTCTGTGCAACGCATATCAAACAAAATAAACAATCCACAAAGGGCTTCACTCCAAGTTCAATATATAATCCACAATAGGGCTTCACTCCAGCGTTTGTCAGGATCAGCGTCTCAGTCAGCAGTCCCTCTCTCTCTCTCACACACTCCTGCTTCTCCTGGTGTTTTATCCTGTCTCCGCGCCAATTACTGGAACGAGAAACAGGTGTTCGTGATTTACATTTAACAAAGCGATGCCCTCTCGCTGATCGCTCTAATGGCCTGATGAGGTCCATACCAATTCTCTTGAAGGGGACCTGCATTAATGGGAAGGGGCGCAAAGGTGCTTTTGGAGCGGCCGGTGGATTTACCAACTGACATTCACGACAAGACGCACACCACCTGCGCACGTTCTTGTGAATGCCCGGCCAAAAAAATCGGGTCATGAGGCGATTTAGTGTTGCTGTTTGTCCTAAGTGTCCAGCCATTGGATTAGAATGAGCCATCTAGAAAAGCATTTCCCGGCGGCTCTTTGGAACTAATAACTGGGTTGTATCCTCCTTTGTCTGAGTGTCTTGGGTCACTCAATACAACCTATCTTTTATAATCACAAAATATGGATAAGTCAATGGTCGTCCAGGCTGGAGAGACTGACCGTCGATCGTGCTGACCTTTTCAAACGCATGTTTTAGCGTCTCGTCGTGAGACTGCTCCAGGGGAAAGTCATCGCGGTCTGAGAGAATCAGTCTCCCGATTTCGCTCTGTTCCCCTGAGGCAGTACTCACTGGTCCCTTGTCAGTCTCTCCCACCAGCACTCGCACATCCTTACCCAGCGAACTTTTATTCCAAGAGGCATCCGAGCACAAACATCCCAATAATTTATTAAACGCTGGCCAAATAGTTCCCAAAATGATCGGATGCCGGAGGTGCGGGTTAACTGCCACCTCAACACTATGCTTTTGTCCCCTAAATTGAATAACGACTGACACAATAGGATATTTCACCACGTCCCCATGCACAAACCGCACCCTAACCATGCGGCTTGTATCCAATGCCCCGGATGAAATCAGGCTTTGATGAACGGAGGTTTGGTTACAACCTGAGTCCACCAAAGCCTGATAGGTACCCCCTTGATACTCGCAGGTATTTGGTACCAGCCAGCTTGACCAGGGGCGGCCTGCGGGTCGTCCGGGACCCGGATCAACGTCCCAACCTCCATCACCGGACACCTGTCGATGAAATACTCCGGGTCCCCGCAACGCCAACAGGCCGTCCCAGACCTGCCCGCCGCTCTCGTGGCAGAGAGAGGGTTAAATGGTTGGCGCGGAGAGAGGGGAGAAACAGGAATGTGGTCCGTCCCGGCAGCAGACGGTCCCGCCCCCCTGGGCGGGGCACGAGGTCTGGAAAACTGCCCCTGTTCAGTCCACGAGGAGGGCCAGGCGGACGAGACCTGGGGAGAGGGATAGGTTTAGAGAGAGAGGGCTGGGGAAGAGGAGGAGAGAGAGAGATAGATGGAAGGGGTTCGCCGACCCCTGGGCACACCACCATGTGGTCCTCCGCCAGATGGATGGCCGACTCCAGCGACGTGGGACGGTGGCACTGGACCCATTCAGCTGTTTTCCTTGGCAGACAAGTTATAAACTGTTCCAGTACCACCCAATCAATGACTTGCTCCACGTTGCCTCCGTCGGCCAGGAGCCATTTGCGGCAGGAGTCCCGGAGCTGTTGGGCCGTCACAAACGGCCGGCCGGACTCACCCAATTCCAGGGAACGGAACCGTTGTCGATGTTGTTCTGGGGTCCGGCTGACCCGCTGAAGGATGGCCCTCTTGAGGTCCTCGAAGACCAGGAGGTTCTGTACGGGAAGCTGCTGCGCTGCCACCTGCGACTCACCCGACAGCAGAGGGATGAGCCGCATGGGCCACTGATCCAGGGGCCAACCTGAAACCTCTGCGGACTTCTCGAAGAGGTCCAGGAAGGCCTCCGGGTCATCTTGTGGGCCCATTTTATTGAGTGGAATATGGGTGGGCACAGCAAGCTGTCCGGTGGTCTCCGTACGAACCTCCTGGTCGATCCAGCTCCGGAACCTCTCGCGGTCTTTCTGCTGGACCTGAAGAATAGCCTGGAAGCGGCGCTCCTGATCCGTACGAAGGTCCAGCAGGGCTTGATGTTGGTCTTGATGCAAGACCGCGAGGGATGAAATGAGATCTGCAAATGGCGTTGGGGAGGTCGATTGCATGGCGGCAGCTCCCTTCTTCCTTCCCGGGTTTCGGCACCAGTGTAGTAACTTTCAGAGTTCGTAGGGAAGGAAGAGGACAAGGGTCGGCGTTTGACTGCTGACTGAGCTTTATTTCAAGTATTCAAATGTCCAACAAAAGTCTGTGCAACGCACATCAAAGAAAATAAACAATCCACAAAGGGCTTCACTCCAAGTTCAATATATAATCCACAATAGGGCTTCACTCCAGTGTTTGTCAGGACCAGCGTCTCAGTCAGCAGTCCCTCTCTCTCTCTCACACACTCCTGCTTCTCCTGGTGTTTTATCCTGTCTCTGCGCCAATTACTGGAACGAGAAACAGGTGTTTGTGATTTACATTTAACCCACTCACTCACCATGCGTCTCCTGACTCTCTCTTCGGCTGCAGACTCCGCTGAACCACGTCCCCCTCTCCACAAAAGTTAATGAAGTGATCAAAATCATGTCTGACTCACTCCATGTCTCCAGATGTTTTGCGCATCTTATGATGTATTCTATCTTACTCATGCTATTCACTTGTCTTATTCAAATAGATGAAATTAAAAAATAACATTATAATAGACATATTTAAACATAAATATGAAACTAAATATGTTTTCTTTAATGGCTACCAACACGTATTGTACAGTAGTACAGAGAAATTTCATGTCGTGATCAAGAGTGAGTTTTTTAACCTGATAACTGTAGCTCTTGGGCGATCCGCTGTAAAATATCATCTCGGTCGACCCTGTCATGGTACTCACTGCTTGACACATACAGCGCTCGCCCAAAATTCAGTGGGTTTATCCTCCTTTTCAAATTCGCCGTGGCACTGTCATCTTCATCTTTCTTCTTCTTCTTCTGTGGTTTTTCATAGCTCCTGATTGGTCTTCAGATAGATTGAAAAATCGGCTCGTTTAACCGCACACGTCACGAATTCAAGCCGATAGCTCCCTATCCCTTTTTTGACATGTTTAAAAATGATCGGGAGGTCAGAAAGTGCTCATAAGGCACTCTGCTCGGCTCGTAATTCCTCGCACATGATACGAGCCGCTACCATATGAGCATACACGATTTCCACACGATTGAAAAAAATCGCATACGAGCTCGTAAGACAGCAAAAATTGCACGGTGTACGCCCGCCTTAAACAAGCTAAGCATTTCTCAAGTCTTGTAGCGCTTCCCCTGTCCCCTGTCGACCATTGAATCACCCAGGTTTAAAAAAATATAGATAATTTATATTTACAATAAACTCTATGCAGAAAGGTTAAGTGATGATAGGGTTATGATGTTTGTCTATGTATCTACAAGGTAAATTAAGAAAAAGGAAAGTAAAGTAGTAGTGAAGTTACTTTTCAAATGCAGTAACTAGTAAAGTAATCTCATTACAATTTACAGAAGTAACTAGTAACTAATTACATTTTTTGAGTAACTACCCCAACACTGGGCATCATCAAGCTACGCCTTTGTTTTGAATAGACCTTTTCTGAATAGACAGAAAATTGTCCATATTGTACCTTTAATAAACACACAAAAAACACATTGTCATAATAGTATTTAATTGGTTTCATCTTTTTAATATGTGTCTGTTTCTTTCTATGTGGTTCTTCATATTCATATTTTGCACCACATCCGCATGATGTCATAACTCATGAATTAGGCTACATCATAACTCCAGACTTATGTTCAGGAGTCTCTTTTATTCTGGATGAAATACTATGAGACTGGAGAAAGTAATCTGGATGGAACAGAAATGATCTATTTTGGTCTTGCTGTTATTGTCTCCTCGTTATAGCGCTGACCACACTGTCGTGACAGAGGAAACGCCCTACCATGAGATGACATCATTTTTATGTTTGTTGACATTTTTGTTTAGCTGTTCAGTAGCTGGTGATCAATATCTTTTGTGGAAAAAAATAATTTAATTTATGTTTTATTTAGCAACACGTTGCTGTGTAACTCAGATGTGGTGAAGCAGTCATGACAGATGCTCAACTATCTTCAAAAGGGTAAGACGACATTATTAAACACTCTAAACTGAGTCTGTAGTTTATTTGACTGTTAGAGAAACCATCCTATTATGCCTTATGTAACCTAAATAGTGCTTTTGTTTAGCAAAACCAAAATAGTGTGAATTCGGGCAGAATTAATTGCAAAAAGTACAATACTTTGTCTACAATACAAACCTTAATCAAAATGTAGTAGTATTCAGGGCATAAACTCAACAGATGGCGCTAAAACTCATATTTACAAAAAATATCCCTCTTGACAACTGTGAATATCTTTTAAAAACATTAGTCAAATTTCTATCAGTAACCTCATTGGTTGATTTGTTCTTTTCTGTGTTTGTCTAGCATGGATCCAGTGGGAGTGAATTCAATACAGACTGCAGCTCTAGGGAGACCCTTCCAGCTGGGGATGCTGTATGACTGCAGGAGAGATGAACTTGTACCAGGTGATGAATGGGCTGTTGACCAAAATCTGAGAATAAAATCACTTCTCTATTATTTATGAGGTTGTAGTAAAGATCTAACAATATAAAATGTGACCCTGGACCACAAAACCAGTCATAAGTCGCACGGGTATATTTGTAGCACTAGCCAACAATACAGTGTAAATCAATTTTTCATTAATGCCAAAATAATTAGGATATTAAGCAAAGATTATGTTCCATGAAGATACCTTAAATATATCAAATGTATTTTTGTGAGTGGATATGCATTGTGTTTTATGGTGCGTAACTTTTACCTTAACACCTTTAACCTTATTATTTATTATTCTCAGGTTAGGTTGAGTAAGTCAAATCTTACCTAAATCATAAGCATTCAAACAGTACTTACAATTTGTTCAGAAGACTTCTCTGTGGTCTGTTCGTGCTCAAGGGTTTAGTAATAAAAATATCGGTAGACAGTTATTTGCAATTAATAATAGTTTTAATTACAATTAACAAAAGTAAAGGCAAACAAAGGTTATTAACAAAGTTATCAAAACAAAGCAAAGTTTCAATCAAAGGTATAAAAAGCTGGGTTTCTCGCGTCGAAAGACACTGCTCAATCTGTCTGGCCAGTCTTCTCTTCATTCTTTTATACTCAAACAGCTCACTGCCAATGTTAAATTCTCTTCTGCTGTCATCAGTTGGAGAGCTGCCAAGTCTTCCACGATCATTTTAAGGTGTTTCTGACGTAGCCTGTGTTTTCTCCTGCTAGCTCTCCTCTTGGCTCTTCTCCTCTGTGTCCGTCTTCTTTTCGTCTGTAAAATATGCCTTATCTACAACACTACAATTCTCTTGTATCTAATACATAAATGTTTTCTACTCTGTTACTTTAATATAAATTCCATACTATACACCACAGTTTAATAGTTCCTTCTAACATAAACATATACTGTAAGTAAAGTAGTCATATACAAATTACTTTAACATGGTTAAGTATACATGCATATATAATAGCAATTAATATAATTCTTAGACAGTTTACTTTTCTACATTACATCATTTCAATACATTTTAATGCATCATCACTAATTGGGTTACATAAAACTACTACAAAGCAACGACAACTTTAAACAAAATAGAGTAATTGCATAATCATCATATTCATCAACAATTGCTAAAGACTTAATTTGGACAAATTTAAAGGTGATTTTCTCAATATTTTGATTTTATTGCACCCTCAGATTCCAGATTTTCAAATATTCCAAATATTGTTATATCCTAACAAACCGTACATCAATGGGAAGCTTATTTATTAGCTTAATTCCCTCATGACTGGTTTTGTGGTCCAGGGTCACACATGTACTAAATCATTTAGGGGAGAGAAACAAAAAATAATATGCTGTTGTTCTGCTGGGAGAAAATGCATTTTGTGTTTTGCAAAGAGGCAGTATTTACATAATGAATTTATTATTCATTATTCTCCATTACAGGAATCAGACTTTGGAATAAAGAGCAGCTGCAGCAGAACATAAGCACTAAACCCCAAATTAATACAGATTTCACAGTCACAGCTTCAGACTCAATTGAGGAAAAAAGTAGATGAGTCTTTTAGGTGGACTCATCGATGTAAGTGGAGCTGCAAATTATCTCAAGGACACCAAGAAATCATTCAATCAACAGAGACTGACATTACATTATCATTCAACCACTGAGTTTGAAGAGCTGATCATAAACCACTTTGCTTCTGGAGACATGGCTCACTATGAGAATGAAGTAGCCACACATGTAGTGACAGCAGTGCTGTACGGAGCAGATGCCTGCTTTGTTTTTGACAGAGAAGTTTCTTCAGATGAGAACAAAAAGGAATTAGCTGGAGAAGTAAATGCTGTTTTTGGAAAGCTAAAAGGCATTTCAGGTGGTGTAAAAGGTAATCTGAATGACAACAAGACGACTGCTGGCCAAAAATTCAGCTGTAAATTTTATGGCGACTTCCAGCTACCACGTAACCCGACCTCTTTTGAAGATGCCATGAAGGTTTTTGAAGATCTTCCGAAACTGCTGGGAGAAAACAAAGAGCTTGCGGTTCCTCTGAGAGTTTGGCTTTATCCTTTGGACAAACTTTTCTCAAGAGTTGTAAAGTTTCAACATGAAATCAGCACAGGTTTAAGCACAGACATTGAATCTGTTATTGAGAGTTTAAGTACAACTGAGATGAAATGCAGTGACCTTCTGACAGACACGCCTGCTTCGACATTTACTGCATTTCATGACAAAGTCAATGACATGAAGAAAAACTGCTACCAGTGCAGATTGAGTCTCGTGAAGAAACTCGGCTCTCTCTTACCAAAGATCCGTGGAAAATTCATAGAGGATTCAGCATTGATCGATCTTCTACATGAACACGAGGAATCTCCATTTGAAAGAAGTGCTCTTGAACAATGGCTGAAAGAGAAAGAGGAAGAATCTGACATCATTAAAACATTGCTCACACAACTGAATGACTCAGGAGCAATGGTAGAAATCAACCTCAATAAAAATTTGATGAATCTGGAAGTCAAACATTTGGTCAGCTACACTTTCACATCATTGAGCTGGACAGATGTGCTGCTTTCTAAACAAAAGGCCTTCCTGAGGTCTTCATCAAAAGGAAAAAATGAAGAGAAAAGCTCTGAATCTGAACACAAGACTTGGCTCGCACCTGACATCCAAAAGACAATGAGGAACAACTTGAGGGTTTTTAAAAACTTGATTGGTTTAAAAGATTGCACATCAGCCAAATTCATCGTTGCATCAAAAGAAATGGAAAATAATCCAGGTTCCTGCATACTGCTGTATGAAAATGAATCTAATGAAGCTGTTTGCTTCACTCCTCCATCAAAACCAGACTGTCCAATCATTGAAGATGTCAGATGTACTCAAGTGGTTTTGAAAGTGTCTCCACCGTGTCCTGCTACAGAGGAGCTCAAACTACTGTACAAAATGAAGGAAGAGGAAGACTGGACATCTCAAACTGTGTCAAAGAACCAGAATACAGTTACTCTGACTGATCTCAGACCAGATACTGAGTACAATATTAAATGTGCAGCAGTGGGAAAACTCAACTACACCGTAGACAGTGATGTGACGCGTCTCACAGTCATAAACCAGAATCTCATCAAGGCCAAAGAGTCTGCAATCGAAAATCTAAACTGGACTGAAAACAAGTGCAGTGAACTTCTGGAAAACACCAGAGAAACAACTTTTAGTACACTTCATAAGAAAATACAAGATATGCAGCAAAACTGCCAAATGTACCGACAAGAATTCAGTGACCGAATCAAATCTGTGATCCAGTCAGTTAAAGATTGTGAAAAAGAGCCTTGTGCTCTGAAGGATCTTCTACAAGCTCATGATGAGTCTCCATTCAATGAAAAGAGTCTGAAAGAGTGGATCACAGTGAAAGAAAAAGAATTGAACACTGTTAATGAGATCCTTCGACAGTTAATGGACTTTGGAGCCGAAGTGAACAGAAGTTTGGACTCATATCTGTCAGATAATCAGGTGGAGAACGTGTTTTGTTACAATTTCAGTTCTCTTGAGCAGATGGATGAGTTTCTTAATGAACAAGAAAATTACATGAATCCTCAAATGATGAGAAATCCACAGAAGAAACCTGGTGTGGCGTCTCGATCATGGCTCACTGAAAGAATCAGGGAGAAAATGAGAGAACATCTGAATAAATTTAAACAGCTGATGACTTCATATAGCAGTCAAAGCACTAAATTTATGGTTTCCATAAAAGACCATGAAAAGCATCCAGGTTCCTGCATTCTTCTGTATAAAAATGGATGTAATGAAGCTGTTTGCTTCACTTCACCATCAAAACCAGACTGTCCGATAATTAAAGATGTCAGATATAGACAAGTGGATTTGAAAGTGTCTCCACCGTGTCCTGCTACAGAGGAGCTCAAACTACTGTACAAAATGAAGAAAGAGGAAGACTGGAGATCTCAAACTGTGTCAAAGAACCAGAATACAGTTACTCTGACTGATCTCAGACCAGATACTGAGTACAATATTAAATGTGCAGCAGTGGGAAAACTCAACTACATCACTGAATCTGATGTCACCACAGTTATCACAAAGGTATGATGATCATTCTTGAAATATCAGCTATAGGATTTCACTACATCATTAAACACTGTTATTCTCATCTTGAGGCCTTTTCACATGACTTGAACCTCAAACACAATCTCTGATCTGATGATCACATGCTGATAGTATCCCATTAATGGGTGATTTTAGGTTGCTACTGGTAACAAGGTAAACTAGCCTCACAGAAGACTGGTGTGGGATGCAAATTAACTAACAAAGAATTTAATTACTAAAGTATACAAAACAGAAAACATTACAACAATTCTAAACTGATATTTAGCATATGGGAAATGACAAAATAATATAAATGTATAATGCTAATCCATTTCTTGGTTAAGTTATGTGAAAGGGCCTTTTATATCTGGGATATTTGTGCACATTTTAAAATTTGATGATGATTTTCAAAATATGACATTGTACAACATTTACACATGAACATCTTTATTGTTATTGTGTTTTTATACAGAACAAACATGATCTGATCAAGAAAAGCATCTTAATTGAAGATGGAAATCCTGCTCGATACCTTCTGCAAACAAGTTCAAACAATCTGAATCAAACTAAACTATATAAAAAAATGACCTTTGGAGAGAGAGACACAAACAAACCCCATAAAATCATTCTGATGGTGGGAGAAACAGGAACAGGAAAAACAACCCTGATCAATGTGATGATCAACTACATGTTGGGTGTTCAGAGAGAAGACAAGGTTTGGTTTGAGATCACAGATGATCAGAGTGACCGAACATCAGACATCATCTCTGTTTATGGGTTTTATCCACAAGAGAGTCCAATCCATTTAACAATCATCGACACTCCAGGATATGAAAACACTCATGGAATCGATATTGATAAACACATCGCCAAAAGTTTGCTTAGTTTAAGTGATTCCGCTGACGGGATTCATGAAGTAGATACAGTGTGTCTGGTGATTAAAGCATCACAGAATCGACTCTCTGACAGACAACAATACATATTTGATGCTGTTCAGTCTTTATTTGGAAGATATATTGTTGAAAACATTGTCCTGCTCTTCACACACTCAAATGGAAAGAAACCTAAAAATGCCCTGACGGCTGTTAAAGAGGCTAAAATCAAGAGTGCAGTGGATGACAAGAATCAGCCAGTGTTTTTCCTGTTTGACAACTGTCAGTCAGACGATTATGATGAAGATGATCAATCAATGAATCTCAGTTTTAAAGAAATGGGAAAATTCTTCAAGTTTCTTGACACAATAAAACCAATATCCTTGAAGATGACTCAAGATGTAGCAGTTTGAGGCAAATATCTCTAATCTCCAACTACGTGTTCAAATGAAGGAACTAAAGCAAAATGAGCTGAAACAAACTCAAGAAGCTTAACCCCTTAACTGTCACGGTCCCGCTGGCCGGACGCCTCCCAACCAGCACACCCATGTTTAGCACATGGTTTAGCCCAGATGAACTGAACACTGCTCAGTGTGCACACTACAGGCTGTTAAATGTAACACAGAAACATGCTGGAGTTAATGAGATAATTAGGTGATAACGAGCAGAATCACTGAAGGACAGAGAAACAACAAGAACTACGACTTCAGCCACAGCCTTCGATGAAATCAACTGAAGATAAAAGACATTAAATCACTCAAGATCTGATTAAACATCTCCACAAACAGCATTACCAGCTTCACTTATTACTAACCAGACTGACTTTATTTCTGACATTCATCTACAAAAGTTGTTATTGAGAATTACCAGAGGTTTAGATGTTGATGATTTGTTGAAAATAATAGTTTTGTTTGATTTCACCGTGATCGAGGTCAGTGTTTGCTTTAGTTAGGCAGTTTGCATCTTGACTTTGTTAGTGTTAGTTTTTTCTTTGGCTGTTGTAGCTGTTTGTTATGCAATAAAGACAAGCAAAAATGTGATCAGCTGCTTTATGATAAGAATATAATTGTCATGTATGGCTTAATGACTGAGATTTATATGAATAAAATGTTGCGTTTGTGTTGGCTCTCTTTTAGAAATACAACAATGAAACAGATTTAGTCAGAAAAGCTGAATGAGTTTTAAACACATTGTACACTAAACACTTTAAAACTCTGGCAAAACTTCCTCACACACAGACATCTAAAATCAGCATAAGAATCTCAACAATGGTGACATGCTTCATGAGACAATGCATTCTGGGTGCATCATGCAAAAAAAAAAAAAAAAAAAAAAAAGCATGTCACCATTGATGAGATTCATAGGCTGATTCTTGATGTATGTTTGTGAGTAAATATCACTAAAGTGCTTAGTGTACAATCTGTTTTAAAACTTATCCAGATTTTCTGACTAAATTTGTGCTGGATTTTTATGTGAATCACAATAAAACAAAATTTGTAAACTATTGCTGATATTTAACTCAATCATAAGATCAGTGAATTAAACTGATTCTCTGATCACACTTAAACACATTGATTTTCTGATTGAGAAGATGAAATAGATGAGTCTGAAAAGGCTGAAACACTGAAAAACATCAAGAAGAGAGCAGGAAAAGAAAATACTGGAGCAAAAATACATTATATATGTTTGAACTTAAAATCTTTGGTCATATGTTGTTTTTCTTGTGAAAACATGTCTATGATCCAAAACCAAACTAACATGACCCAACTAATATCAGCATGCTGCTCTAAGCTGGTCCTTATAGAAAATAGGAACAAATAATATTGTATTTTTCTCATTTGTAAGTTGCTTTGAATAAACAGCATCTGCTAAATTAGCAAATGTGAAATACTATGATGATTATGGTAATTTATTGCCTTTTTTTTTAAAGAATACAAATTGACAGCAGCAGAATGTGAACCATTTCTGCAGTAAGAAACTGTTTATTATAGCAATACTATGAAATCAACAAATAGATGTAATATTTATATTTTTGGAAAATCGTGTACATTTAATGATGGTCACTAATGTTTTTAGAGACTGATTGTTTTGTGAAGCACTGCCACCTAGAGGCCATTAGAGAAAATGGTGAGTACCATCCTTCAGGAAATAAGGCCCAGTTTCACAGACAGGGCTTTAGATTAAGCCAGGATTAATTAGGACATTTTAAACATTCCTTTGGAAAAAACATTACTGTTGTAGATCTTGAGACAAAACAATGTCAGTGACATATTTTAAGATATGTCAGGTCAAGTTGCTTTAAGTTAAAACAGCTCAAACATTCATTTTAGTCTGGGACTTGCTTAAGCCTTGTCTGTGAAACTGAGGGAAAGAGACAGTTGTGATGACCTTAATAAAACTTTATTTTACTATAAATCTGAACTCATTTATAGGGGCTCATGTGTCAGTTGCTTCATTGATTCTTATAAATAAGAATATGCAGAGTGAATATAAAAATACTTTCACTTGTATCTCACTTTTTTCAATGAATTCATTTAGTTTTGGGTTTTCATGCAGAATTTTTTTCTTAATTGCTGAGACACACTCCTTAAAGCTATAACTACAAATTCAAAACCACAAAACAATTGACCAAACACTGTTCAAAACTACATTATTATTAATCTAATTCAAACCATGGCTTTAAAATGTTTTCAAAATCATTCAGTCATTACACACTGTGAGATTAAACAATAAGATCATAACCGCAAACAATAAGAGAAACTTTCAAACTTTTTACAATATACTGTGATCAGCATAAATTACAGACAGTATGAAGGTTGAAGAGAATATTAACATTTTAAACAATTTCTGAATATATAGTTTTACAGTATTATTGTTTCAGGACCATAATTATATCTTAGCATCTTTAGATATGAATGAACATGACATTCAATATCAAACATTTACTAAATGTCCAGTAGATAATGTTGAATGTTAAAACTGTAAAAAGATGCAAAATGATTGATTTTGGATCATTATCTTGATTGTACTCATGGTCAATCCAGAAACTATTTTAATAAAAAAAAAAAATAATAAAAAATAGGCTTACAATTGAACTAAAATAAAGATGAAATGTTTTTACTTTCAATAAAAAGTAATTTGTCTCATAAACAGTGATTCTCAGTCTCTGTCATACTTTTTGTTTGTTATGCTTTGTTAAATCTATGAAACAAATATGACTATATTTACAATATTAAAATTATTGTGAAAAAATAATATTTGTAAACAGTGGCTTAACATTAACTCCTTGAATTACTGCGATTTACTAATACTTATTAATACTTATGCATGTTTAACTAATTAAGGGCAAGAACTAATATAAAATGTATACGAGTAAAGGAACCTGTTTCAGCACTTCGAGTTGCGCGAACGCGCTCAACTCACGAGCATCAGGCGCGTTCTCTGCGAGATGCCTGACCATAAATATTTATGCTTCTAATAACGTACTAATACTATGACTGACAGAAGCGCATAATCTGAAGGAACTTTGACATTTCTCTGTTCTTGCTCAGCTTCATCTGCCAGTTTATGCCTCGCTCTTCATAGCTATGCTGCCGCCATGTTTCCAACACCTTAATGCCTTAGTACCTTAAGTCCTGCCATATTTTTATTCCACCCACTGAAGCATTAATTAGATAAATAAGTGATTAATTGAGTGATGATTGAGCATTATTGAAGACACCTGATGATAACAAGCAGAATCACCAAAGGAGAAAATCACAATTTTTAAGTTACCATCATCGAGGTCAGGGTTTGTTTTAGTTGAGCTCTTGACCCTTGACTTTTTAATATTAGGTTTTGTTTGGGCAGTTTTAACTGCATTGAAACCAACCAGACAAGTAAAGTTAAAAAATGATCAGGTGTTGGTTATGTTTTCACATAATCATTATTTGATTTGAATCACTGAACTCATTTAGAGCCCAATCTCTGAGTTAGATTTACATTATTGATTACAGCAGCACTGTGATTCTACAGCAGAAGATCCAGTTTTTTTTTCAAAATAATTCAAAGGTTTCATCAAAAGTTGTTCTAAGTAATGATAAAAAAGGCTCTTATTTAGACACAGACATCAAGAATCAGTCTGTGAATCTCAACAGTGGTGGCCATCATAAAGCATGTTGCAGTGCATTCTGGGAGCCACCAATCAAAACTCATCCACGACTCCCATCATGCATTGCTGCATGAATAAATTATGAGCTGAATTGTCTTAGTAATTTTCTTTATTCTCGCTATTTAAATTTTGCTGTTTTTCTGTGACTTTTTAGTAGCTTGTTTTCTAATGTTCAGAGTTGATCTGTTTATCAGAATATGTTGCTTGTCACCGTTGTTGAGATTCATACGCTGATTGAATGCCTAAATGAAGGCCTTTTTTTTTTTTTTTTTTTTGATCAGACCAACTTTTAAGAAATCTTTTGGATTATATTGTAAAAGCTGATCTTCTGCTGTAGAGTCACAGTGCTGCTGTAATCAATAAAGTCAATCTAACTCAGAGATTGAGCGCTAAATGAGTTCAGAAAATCAAATCAAATAATGATTATGTGAAAACATAACCAACACCACCTGACCACCTTTTTTTCTTTGCTTGTCTGGCTGTTACAACTCAGTTACAGCAGTCCAAACAAAATCTAAGATTAAGAAGTCAAGGGTCAAGAGCTCAACTAAAACAAACCCTGACCTCGATGATGGTAACTTAAAAATTGTGATTTTCTCCTTTGGTGATTCTGCTTGTTATCATCAGGTGTCTTCAATAATGCTCAATCATCACTCAATTAATCACTTATTTATCTCATTAATGCTTCAGTGGGTGGAATAAAAATATGGCAGGACTTTTACTCTCTGACCCCTGGACTTTACACCTCTGCCGCGAACGGACCCGTATCGGAGTCCACTTGCGCGCAGTGACGGATCTGTAACGAAGGGGGATCACGGACCCCGCTTTGGCTCCGCGCTGCATCCGCTCCGCATCCGCGATTAAAACCTTACCTCCGCGGCGGGTCCGTTTGGGACCCGCAAATTGATACAACCGTTACAGTAAAGGTGCGTGCGCGTCCGCGGCCGACATGGGTCCGCACAGGATCCGCTGATTGACAGTAGAATTTATGGCGCCAGCTGGAGGCAGACCTGATCCTCTGGGCGGCGCAAAAACGAATGTGACAGTTACACGGGTTTGGCGACTTGAATGTGGATCCGCCCCGGAGTCCCCTGCTGTGTGGGGAGTCATGTGAGCTGTTGTCTCAAGATTTTTGTCTGGCAACAAAGATGTCAGATCTTTAACAACTTTTTGCTTGATTCCCTCCAACTTGTCATGTTTGATGTAAGTTGTACGGAACCTGGGATCCATCAATGAAGCTACACTGAGGAGTTCATCTGTCTCAGGGTCGCTGTACTTGCAGTTGAGGTACTGCAGTATTGTGCTTTTGATATTTTTTGTTAATTCTGTGTCATTGTCTTGTGCTCGTACTGTAGTATGCTACTGTTAAAGTGATGGAGCACGGGTTTGAGGTATGAGACACTCACATATGCTTCACCCGACAATGCATCAGTGAACTCTTGCAGAGGACTTACAGCTTTATTTACGGATTCCATGACATCGATGTCTTGCCATGTGGGAACAAACTGGCGAGTTTTTTTATCAGAACCAAGGACCCGAGCTATGGCTTTCTCCTGTTCTAAAAGTCGCTTAATCATCTTTTGTCTTGAACCCCACCTGGTGGGGCTCTCCGTAATGACCCAGCCAGCAGAGCCATGTGGGGCCCAGATGGGTGTCACCTGGGCTATCTAACTGGGACCCAGCCAGTTTTGCACACAGTTTCCATGTAGGCCCCACATGGATTTGCCCAGATGAAATGAACACTGCTTAGTGTGCACACTACAGGCTGTTTAATGTAACACTTAATCAGTGTTGGAGGTAATGAGATAATTAAGTGATTGAATAATGATTTTGTATTAGTGAAGAACACCTGCTGTTAACAAGCAGAATCACTGAAGGAAAGAGAAACACAAGAACTACTTCCAGCCACAGCCTTGGATGAAATCAACTGAAGATAAAATACATTACATCTCTCAAGATCTGATTAAACAACTCCACAAACAACATTAGCTTCACTTATTACTAACCAGACTGACTTTATTTCTGTCAGACATCTACAGAAGTTCGTATTAAGAATTAAGAAGAGGCTTAGATGTTGATTACTTATTTGAAAGTAAGGAGGAACCCAAAATATGTAAATGGGGTGTTATAAATCGTCCCACATAATATCAATGAGTTAAGCCAATATATGATGATTATATTCTTATTATCAATCAGCTTACAGCATCTGATTATATTTTCTCTTGCTGTTCTCGCCATAACAAACAGACACAGCTGTCAAGAGAAAAACTAATGTTAAACAGTCAAGAGCCTGACTAAAGCACACACTGATCGCCACAATGGTAACATCAAATCAAACTATTACTTTCAAATAAGTAATCAACATCTAAGCCTCTTCTTAATTCTTAATACGAACTTCTGTAGATGTCTGACAGAAATAAAGTCAGTCTGGTTAGTAATAAGTGAAGCTAATGCTGTTTGTGGAGTTGTTTAATCAGATCTTGAGAGATGTAATGTATTTTATCTTCAGTTGATTTCATCCAAGGCTGTGGCTGGAAGTAGTTCTTGTGTTTCTCTTTCCTTCAGTGATTCTGCTTGTTAACAGCAGGTGTTCTTCACTAATACAAAATCATTATTCAATCACTTAATTATCTCATTACCTCCAACACTGATTAAGTGTTACATTAAACAGCCTGTAGTGTGCACACTAAGCAGTGTTCAGTTCATCTGGGCAAATCCATGTGGGGCCTACATGGAAACTGGGTGCAAAACTGGCTGGGTCCCAGTTAGATAGCCCAGGTCAAACCCATTTGGGCCCCACATGGCTCTGCTGGCTGGGATGTTTGGATAAAAATGATTAACTGATAATAATTACTGACAGTCTTTTTCTGGAAACTGACAGCAGCAAAATGTAAACAGTTTCTACAATAAGTTAGTCTAATATTGCTAAAGCAACAAATATCCTAAAGTATAGTCATATGTAATCATGTTCACTGTTTAGAAACTGTTTTAACTATATTATTTAGTGGCTATATGAGAAAATGTCTTATCCAACAGGTAAAAAACATGTTTACTGAGATTATGCAGAGATTGTGAAATACTTTTTTCTTCACTTACATGAATAAATTCATTTTTAACAAGCAGTCTTGCTCTGCATTTTATGTTTATCTTTGTTCAACTGTGAAATACTAACTGTAAATGAACCAGTTTTTGAGACACTTTACAATAAGCATACACTATAAAAAATGATAATAAAACAAATGAATAAATGAAAAGCAACAGGACATCATAAAATGTCTATTTAACAACAGAAAAAAGCATATACTAACATATAGAAGGTGCACAGTGTCATTCACACAAACATTAAACACCATCATGGTAACATAACATTTAAAAAATGCAATAAATATTAATTTAACAGTATTAGACATATCTGCTTTTCCACCGTCGGGCCGAACGGTTCTTAGCATGTGATTGGTCACTTGTCTGTTCCCTGGCTACCAGTTTCTCAGATAGTTAAGTGTGTTATTTGAGTGAAGTAAACAAAGTAATAATAAAATTAAAAGAAATATCTGATTATTCTCCATGATGCAGTTTCTCTTTAAATCTCATATCATCAGTAAGCCATCGCATTGAGATAAACAACGTCTTGAAATGCATAGGCATACTATGAACGTACACCCGTGTGATATTTTAAAAGAAGGAAGGATCTTCATCCCACCATATCAGTCTCGCACAGGAAATCATGAAAACTGAGGTAAGGGTCTTATTGTTTAGAATTAGAGGGATTGCTGTAGTAACACCAGTGAGAGGATTTCAGCCAATAGTTTTGATTGTGTTGCGATAGTAACAGAAGTAGCGATACGCTGCTTCACTTACCACATATAGGAAGTGTGAAAGGCCTATTGTGTTAATGGTACCCAGATAGCAACACTGTGTCGGCCCAAATCCGGCCCACATCTGGCACATGCGGGATGATGATCTGGCCCACATGTGGCAGGAATGATGGCACTTGGGCGGACCGCTCCTGTTTGCCAGATCTGGACCACAGCAGGCCACAAAAATGCCAAATGTCAGCCAAGAGCAAAGAACTGGACCTTATCTGATCCACAAAATCTTATGTATTATTTATAGAGTCATTTCAAACATTAACAGGCCTGTTTTCAAGCAGAATCACTGAGGGAAAGAAGAAAAAAAGAGATGAGCAGAAACACAAGAACTACAACTGACTTCAGTCACAGCCTTAGAGGAAATCAACTGAAGATAAAAGACATTAAATCTCTGAAGATCTGATTAAACAACTCCACAAACAGCATTACCAGCTTCACTTATTACTAACCTGACTGACTTTATTTCTGACATTCATCTACAGAAGCTCTTATTGAGAATTACCAGGTTTAACTCGTTTGTTACATTTGAGGTTACCATGATGGTGATTGATATTTCCATTAGTTGGCCTCTTAACTTTATACATATATAGCTGTCTTTTCTGACTGCTGTGATAGTGTGCTTACCAAACACATTAGCAGTAGCAATAAATGAGATCAGGTGTTGGCTGTTAGCCGTTGGTGATTTAACTAATCAATGATGTTGATTAATACACTTAACATTACAAACCCTGTGTTTCTGTGACATGAGCTTGAGCTGTATTGCAGAAATTATTATTTTTTTTAAAAGGGACTTTTGAGATGACACACTAAGACATCAAGAATCAGCACATGAATCTCAACTATGGTGACAATCAAAAGCATCATGTAGCCGCAATGCATGCTGGGTACTATAGTACAAAACTCCAGAATGCATCAGAGCATTATGCAGCTGATCTGATTGTCTAAATATTTTGTTTATTGTCACCATCATTGAGATTCATATGCTGATTACTGATATCTGTGTTTGTCAACAAGTTTTCCTTTTTGTGTTTTTATTTATTTTCATCTTCTAACTGATTTCTGCAAAATATCTGGATTTCATTTTGCAGTAACATTTATATTCAATTATTAAGACTTCAGTGAAGCAGACTATTTGATGGCTAATTGTTGGACACAGTGTTGTTCACAGGTTATATGATGATTACAAAATCATCAATAGTTTACAATGATCATGCTTCAGTTTTCTTTGCTACTGCTAATGTGTTTGACAGAACACTACCACAGCAGCCAAAGAAGACAAATATATGTTAAAAGTTAAGAGGCCAACTAATGGAAACATCAATCACCATCATGGTAACCTGAAATGAAACCAACATGAGAGTTAAACTTCTGTTAATTCTCAATAAGAGCTTCTGTAGACGTGTGACAGAAATAAAGTCAGTCTGGTTAGTAATAAGTGAAGCTGGTAATGCTGTTTGTGGAGTTGTTTAATCAGATCTTCAGAGATTTAATGTCTTTTGTCTTTAGTTGTAGGGATGTCCCGATCACGTTTTTTTGCCCTCGAGTCCGAGTCCGAGTCATTTGATTTTGAGTATCTACTGATACCGAGTCCCGATCCGATACTTCTATAATACATGAAAAAGAATAAAGAAGAGCGAAAAAACAGATCCAGGATCCAGGAACAGTGCTTTTCAGGTTTTTCAGGTATCTAACAGTAGTTTTCAAGTACAGAAAATGGATAAAGTAATCAAATATAAAATAACACTGCATATTATCTTTATTGTAGAAAATAAATAAAGATTAATCATTATTGAAGTTACAAAAACTATTCAGTCAAGAGCAGTGAGTGATTTCTTTGTTATTTGTTGTTTGATTTAACATTAAAAACAGGCAGCAGGAATGGTTTTTTTCCCTACAAGACATGCACGATCCAGTACATATACTCTTACACATGCGCTGTCTTTCTCAACTAATATACGTTCACTTAAGACATAACCGACTATGTTTCCTATGATACTCGCTAAGACGGGCATGTTGACATAATTTTTGTATGAATTTGTCCGCTGAAGTGCAAGACTTGAAAGAGAACTCAGTATTTGCGCGCTGACTGAAATAGCGTGTGCGCGCTTCGGATGAGCGCACACAAATCTTCTCACAGCGCGTGTGAGCTCTCTTTCGCGTCTTGTTCTTGAAGGTTTAAATCAGCAAGGCTTAAATGAGTTAGTTTAAACACAGATAGCAACGTGTGCTGTTCAGGTCTCACCTGTATCAACACCCGGGTGATGACGGCGTAAATGACTAGACATTAGAGCATACGGCACTCGCAGGTAACAGTTTACAAAGAGTGACTGTTTTGTCCACGCTTTCTGATTATCGTTGTTGTAACGTTTTGCGCATCCATCGATTGAAACATACATTATTTGAACTCTGTCTGTCTGTTTTCCACGTTGCTATTTTAAACAACCATATTAACCAATAGAGATGGACCGCGGTGCAAGTGCGTACCGAACCGTAAGTGGAGAACCGTACGGTTTGATTTTTAACTGAGAACCGTTGCACCCCTAATACATATATATCCGAGTCCTGATCGGGAGGTAACGTCCGATTCCGATCGAGTCTGAAAATCATGTGATCGGGCCCGATTTCCGATCATGTGATCGGATCTGGACATCCCTATTTAGTTGATTTCCTCTAAGGCTGTGACTGAAGTCAGTTGTAGTTCTTGTGTTTCTGCTCATCTCTTTTTTTCCTGTTTCCTTCTTTCCTTCAGTGATTCTGCTTGATAACAGCATTGTTAATGCTGAGATGACTCTATAAATAATATATAAATATTTTGTGGATCAGATAAGGTCCAGTTCTTTGCTCTTGGCTGACATTTGGCATTTCTATGGCCTGCTTGTGGTCTAGATCTGGCAAACAGGAGCGGTCCACCCAAGTGCATCATTCCTGCCACATGTGGCCCAGATCATCATCCCGCATGTGCCAGATGTGGGCCGGATTTGGCCGACACAAAGTTGCTATCTGGGTATGGTCACAGCAGACAGGTGTTGTGCTAATGTGTTTAGAGTTTTGATAATGTGACTACAGATAAAAGGATGTTAGCAATTGTGAAAAACTATAGTATTAGTATCATTATATTCTTATTGTTTGGCTTCATAAAACTGAATATAATGTATAGACTGAGACTCTATATCACAACTAAAAGAGGGTTAAGTCCCCTTTAAAGCTCAGGTAAGTCGATGCGCTGACTTTTGTCTTTCACACTGAAAATGGTTTGGAGCTCTTCATTTTGAACTTTCAAAGTGCACCAGATTGATAAAACAAAATGCCCCATAGAGAAACCTAGCAGCCACAGTCTCATAAAATCATGTGGGA
>NC_063060.1:46442357-46518084 GCF_018812025.1 Megalobrama amblycephala | reverse complement strand
TGTGTGTGTGTGTGTTAATGTATATGACGTAATTTATTTTTCATGTCTATTATGTCTATTACTGTTGCACTTTTAAAGGGGGCATGAAATTTTAAAGATGTTATAATGTTCTTTGAGATTCACTTATAATGCTTTTTTTGTGAAAGATTTTTACATAAAAAAAAACATCAATTTAGAAGTAATAAGCTATTTTCAATCCTGTTTTTGATCCTCTCTTTCAAACACACTGTTATGATTCAAGATTTGGATCATTTGGATTGTGAATGGGTAACAATTTTGCATATTAAAATTATTTTTAACATCCCTGCGTTTACACGTGTGGAACTGTTTTGAAAACTTCTGATGTTGAAAAATGGTATTTTATTACACTATATTATTGTTGAAGATGCAACAGAAAGGTGTTTATCATGTTACACAGTTGGAACATTTGCCAACTATGAAACATTATTGTGTATTAAATATTATTTATCAATGTTGGTTGTTGCAAATAAAGTTTAAGGAGTTTCCAGTTATATCTGACCGGATAGCTTGCAGTGTTTTGTGTAAATGAATTATTGTCGCGTTGTCATTCTTATAGTCATTGTTCATAATCTTCAGTAAAGTGAGTACATATCAAATGACCTGTAACAGACAAAGCAATAGAGACACATGGTAAAAACTCACACTTGTGAGACCCAATATAGTCGTCACTGCATCATCTTTTATTTTCAGTCTCTCTGAAAAGCCTACGTCAAACTGTGTCGTTTAAAAACGAATCCACAGTAAAATGAAACAAACAGTGTTTACTAATGCGATTCTGGAACTTTGTTCAAATAAAGTTCACACAAAAATTAAAATTATCCCATGATTTACTCATCCTCAAACCATCCTAGGTGTATATGACTATCTTCTTTCAGACCAACACAGTCAGAGTTATATTAAACAATATCCTGGCTCTTCCCAGCTTTATGATGGGAGTGAATGATAACTGAGATCTGGAAGCTTAAAAAAGTGCATCCATCCATCTATCATAAACATATATGCATAATATAACCACCATCTGTTTCAAGCTAAGATTTAAATCTGAACGAGGTTTGCTGCAAAATATAACCATAAACCCTATAAACCTACAGTAGATTTGATCCACAAATTTCGAAGGCCTCTCAATGATCCACATGATCAAAACTTTGCTGTTGATCTACTGTAGTATTTCTGTCGTCTGAATAATAGTTCACACTGTTTTAGCAAATAAAAAGTAATTAAAGTAATTGTACAAACGTCAGCTTGTGCTTCACGTCTTTTTGCTATGAAATTTTTATCAAGTAAATGTAAGAATAATTTGATCATAAAACTAAGTATTTAAATATCATCTTACTAAGAGATTACTGGCAGATAGAGTGACGACTGATATTGATATGCATTTTATGTAAGTATCTGCTATACTGTTATAAAGATCTCATTGATTTACATTAAAAGCATCATAATTTAATATAAATGTGCAGGAAATGGCTTATTTTTGCTCAATTTGGGCCTCTGAATAAATTGTAGGTGTTTTTCCTCCTCAGGTTTAAGCTCCATATTATCATATTATATGAGCCATAAAAGCCTGATACTCAGTTCAAAGCGTTCATCGCTGCCATTTCACTCTGCGGCCAAAAAAAGGCTGATGGTCTTGTTTGAGTCACTGTTTTCATCAGCATCAGCTCGTCTACGGGGGCCGCTGTGGCCTGGTGGTTTCAGAGTTGGACTACAATGAAAGGTTGTGGGTTCGAGTCTCGATATTGGCAGGAAATGTAGGTGGGGGATTGAATGAGCAGCGTGGTCAATGTGTACCATAAAAAAATAAGTTTCAGACCTTAAAAATTCCTCCTCGCTGCAAATCGGCATTTGTTCAAACCAAGCTGGGCATTTTCTACTTCCACCACAATAATATGTATGTGTACACTCGCACTAATATACATCAATCATAATGAATCCAATCCGATTCGGACATTGTGTTTATATGAAAACCCTAAACATTGCAATCTGATTCACATGTTCATTTAGATGAGCATTACATGTGTTCAGAACAAAACCAGTCCGTCGCGTGTTCAGGACTGAACTGTGTGTGGTTTGTGTGTTTGTATGAAGGCTTTTTAATCCGACTGAGTCATCCATCTGATTTCTAACGATTATTTGGTTCCATGTACGTCACGCTGAGGAGGAGGTGATGTTTTTGTTCTGGAGGACTTTGGTTTTACCATTACTAACTTTTAAGTGATAACGGCATGTCTTGCCTGACAGCTTGTGGTCAAAATGACCAAAACTTGTCCTAACACCACTGTAAACTGCATTTTGAGATCGGAAAGTGGTAGTGTACTTTCATCTCATAAAAAACAAGAACATTTGTATATATAGCGTCGCTGTTGAGCAGAAACCTCATGTGTACGAAACAGCTACTTCACAGGAAATGGAAATAATTAGATACAATGTTGCCATATATATGGCTTTATAAATGGTCAGACACTTGCATGTGTATTATTAATAACAATATTAATAACATTCTACCAAAATCAAGCTCAAATTAGATTTCCAAGTATTTGTCCAGTGAATTGTGTGTTTTATACGTCAACAGATCGGACGCATCTGAGACAGTAAGACAATCGCATTACACTTTATACCAGTATGCTTTACTGTAGCTATATGTGGGTACTCAGTTTTTCCTGTAATTTGGCCAAAATCTCATCTGATTAAAGCATTAGTTCACTTCAGAATGAAAATGTCCTGATAATTTACCATGTCATCCAAGATGTTCATGTCTTTCTTTCTTCAGTGGAAAAGAAATGAAGGTTTTTAAGGAAATCATTCCAGGATTTTTCTCCATATAGTGGACTTCACTGGGGTTCAACGGGTTGAAGGTCCAAATGTCAGTTTCAGTGCAGCTTCAAAGAGCTCTACATGATCCCAGACGAGGAATAAGAGTCTCATCTAGAGAAACCATCTGACATTTTATAAAAAAATAATCATTATATACTTTTTAACCACAAATGCTCATCTTGCACTACTCTGTGATGACGTAATCATGTTGGAAAGGTCATGTGACATAGGTGGAAGTACCGCAGGTAGGGCGAAAAACTCAAAATTGTCCGACATCATTGTTTTACCTTTTTTTGTAAAGGCCGTTTGACTTAGTCTTTGATGTTCGCTTTGTAAACACTGGATCGGTACTTCCGCCTACGTCACGTGTGATCTTTCCAACATGATTACGTCATGCGTGGAGCATCACAGAGCAGTGCAAGACGAGCATTTGTGGTTAAAAAGTATATAATGTTTATTTTTTTAGAAAATAAGTGATGGTTTCTCTAGATAAGACTCTTACTCCTCGTCTGGGATCATGTAGAGCTCTTTGAAGCTGCACTGAAACTGACATTTGGACCTTCAACCCGTTGAACCCCAGTGAAGTCCACTATATGGAGAAAAATCCTGGAATGTTTTCCTCAAAAACCTTCATATCTTTTCCACTGAAGAAAAAGAGACATGAACATCTTGGATGACATGGAGGTGAGTGAATTATCAGTGAACTAACTCTTTAAGAAACGTTCTAATTCTGAATAACAGCGGCAGTATTTGATTCATGATATGACCCTTTAAATAATGTTTTTTTACCTTTTAAAGCTTCTAGTCGCTCATTTTTCACGCGCTGCACCTCATCTGTGATCTTTGCGATGATGAAGTTGAGTGTGCGGCCCCACTTGATGGACTCGATCAGCATGTCTAAACCCCGTGGGTTTTCTGCGAGGATATCCAGCAGTTTGCTGGTGCGTCTCCCTCTCGTGGTCCTGCAGCTGATCTCCTCCGTGTCCTCTCTGGTCAGGATCTTCTTAGAGCGCAGGTAATCGAAGTGCCGCTCCGCGATGATCTTATCCACCAGGTATGGTCGTAACCGGTCTATGGCCTACAATAAAAAACAATAAAAGTGAAATACTTACAGAATGACTTTTACAATTAAAGAGGACTTGTGTGATGTTGATGTTTGAGCATGAAAAAGTTCCAGTTCTTCTCGCCTCCATCTTGAGTTTTCTTCACAATATTCCTCATTTAAATAATTAATGCGCAGGCGGGGCCTGGTTGAGTTAGTTAGTAGTGTGTTGAAACTGGTGTTTATGGTAAGGGGCGGGACATTTCCCAAACACCAATCACAACACACTGCTCCAGCCGACCAATCAGAGCACATTGTGCTTTTCAGAAGGAGGGGCTTCATAGAGACAGGAACTAAACAGAGCGTTACTGACAGACTGGGAAGAGAGGAGCTGAACAATGGAGAATATGAGGAAAATAATCAACATTCAGTCTTGTAGAGCCCAAAAACAACATCAAGAAAAAATGTGGAAGATTTAATTTCACATTCCTTTGTATATTTACCATTACATATGACATACTTTAAAAGACCCTAATGGTTGTATCTAAATAGTTAAGACAACATATGGCCTATTATAAATCAAATACATCTTAAAAGGCCTTCAGCCAATGGGATCACCTGTTTGTTAAGGAACACCTTAAAGAAATGAATTCATGATAGTTAAAAATAGTATGTGTAAGCAGTTTCTCAACCCCAGTCCACGTGACTCACTTCCCAGAATGCTCTACATTGCTCTAATCTATCTAAAACATTAAGGTATCCTGAGGACCAGAGGTGAGAAACTCTCCCTGTGTCTGAATATGCCTACTTCCATACTATATAGTAGGCGAGAAATAGTGTGCGAGTCAAGTACCCAGACAGCAACATAGTCTGGCTCAGATTCGGCCCTCATCCGGTACATGTGGTTTATACGCGGATCCAGATGTGGGCCGGATCTGTGCCGTCACTATGTTGCTGTCAGGGTAGTATGTCCAAAATCACATAACTTGGTGAAAAGTGACCTACTACTTCTTGAACAGATACCAAATGTAGTACTTACTATGTAGTATGCGATTTTTGGACACAGCATACTAGCTTCACCTACTCAGTAGGGAAGTATGCATATTTGGACTCCAAGCTTTATGATTGGCTGACACGTGTGGAAAAGCAGATGTTTGTTTACTCAGACAGTGATTTCTCATAAAGCAGAAATAAAGGTTTAACTTCTGTTTTTGAAAGCTGTTTTGAGCTACACATTTAATAGCCTACATAAACTTTGAACAGTAACTTAATTATTGTGTCTGATATCCAAATAATTTATCGCGTATTCCAATATAATTAATATACAAGCATGTCTGAAAGTTCAAGTGTACTTTATAGTGTTTATACACTGTACGTAAACTGATAAATCTCAATGAACCGAATTAATTTGTACGCTCTTTCACATATTTCGATCAGGTTTATGATCAGCAGACCAACACCTCTTTCACTTCCACTTTATCGAATCATAATCAGCCAAACTCACCGACATATTCACACACAGTGTTTTACACACTTTCATACACATCACACTTACTTCCTTCTTTATATCGGCCATTTCGTCCTCCGTCAGGTGAGTAACCTCCATCCTCCTGTTCTGTTTTTCACCTCTCGAGTTTTCAACTAGTTCCGGTAAGAAAAATATGACTGCGATTCCACGTCAAAGACGGGAAAAGAATGAAATGAGTATTTATGTTATAGACGTTCATAAACATGCGATGGCGAAGCTCGAACTATAATAGTTCTCTAAAGTTAAGGGGAACTACCGGGATCTCCAACTTCCTGATTTGATACATAGAGACGCTCTTACGTCACAATCCATGCCCTGATATCTGCTCAGTGTGTAATATCTACATCTGCTTTACTGGTGCTTCACACATCACTGGCCACATGGAAAATCTCTGATTCTTCTGAATGCTTGTGCACAAGTCTGTCTGTTCCTTCATTTATATCTTATTTCATGATTGTTCATTTGTTTTACACTTTTAGACTTTATTTTAAGGTGTCCTTGTCTGTACTGAGTAATGTACTTACTATAGGGTTATGGTTTGGTTTGGTTTAGGGTCAGTTATTCATGCATGATTTATAGTTTTTATTATAATAAGTACATGTAACTGAGTGTCATATCTTAATGTATAGTTTAGGTTTATTATGCATAGTTATTTGAGCATTTTATGCAACCTTGACCAATAGTTCAGATTTGGCACAATATAGAAATGTTGAAGCTGGTCAGAGGAAAATGGCTCCCCCTGCTGGTTGATGGGTCATCCCAATCTTTATTTTTTACTTCATCTCATCAGGCTGCTGAAAAAAGTTTCTTACATCCTCTCATATAATGTGCAATCTTACTAACAACAGTAATAATTTCAAAAATAATTGTCATATTCATTTCTAGCTTACTACTCATTAGTACAGTTCAAAACTGTAATTAAAAAAAAATACCACTCTGCTACTAAAACATGTTTTGTACCTTTAACATTTACTGATAACTATGGAAGCCCGTTTCCGCCATAAAAAAAAAAAAGCCACTAAAAAAAAAAAAAAAAGCCAATAAAAAAAAAGATGAATTGCGACTTTTTATCTCAGAATTCTGACTTTTTATCACGCAATTGCAACTTTATATCTCAGAATTCTGACTTTATAACTCGCAATTGCGACTTTATATCTCAGAATTCTGACTTTATAACTCGCAATTGCGACTTTATATTCTGACTTTATATCACGCAATTGCGACTTTATATCTCAGAATTCTGACTTTATAACTCGCAATTGCGACTTTATATTCTGACTTTATATCACGCAATTGCGACTTTATATCTCAGAATTCTGACTTTATAACTCGCAATTGCGACTTTATATCTCAGAATTCTGACTTTATATCACGCAATTGCGACTTTATATCTCAGAATTCTGACTTTATAACTCGCAATTGCGACTTTATATCTCAGAATTCTGACTTTATATCACGCAATTGCAACTTTATATCTCAGAATTCTGACTTTATAACTCGCAATTGCGACTTTATATCTCAGAATTCTGACTTTATAACTCGCAATTGCGACTTTATATTCTGACTTTATATCACGCAATTGCGACTTTATATCTCAGAATTCTGACTTTATAACTCACAATTGCGACTTTATATCTCAGAATTCTGACTTTATATCACGCAATTGCGACTTTATATCTCAGAATTCTGACTTTATAACTCGCAATTGCGACTTTATATCTCAGAATTCTGACTTTATAACTCGCAATTGCGACTTTATATTTCAGAATTCTGACTTTATAACTCGCAATTGCGACTTTAAATCTCAGAATTCTGACTTTATAACTCGCAATTGTGAGATATAAACACGCAATTGCGAGTTAAAAAGTCAGAATTCTGAGATAAAAAGTCGCAATTAATCTTTTTTTTTTTTTTTTTTTTTAGTGGCGTTTTTTTTTTTTTTTAGTGGCGGAAACGGGCTTCCATAGATAACCACCATAATAACACTGATGGTAAATGGATTTTCCACATGATGAATCAAAGTTCATCAAAAGCAGTCTTTCCATAATCTGAGGAAAATACTGATATACAGAAGGTGCACAAAATAATACAAAACACCATCATGGTAACACACACGACACTAAAATAATGCTTTTAACATTTGATGTAACAAAAATCCCTAAGGTACATCACTGATAAGAAAAAAAAAACATCAAATGTGAGCTGTCACAGAGAATGTATGTATAAATTATGTAGAAGATGTAGGGCTGTCAAATAGATTACATTTTTAAACCTATGATGCATTAAATGCATACTTATGGTGAAATCATTTTAGACATGTCAAGTTGCAATGCTGAATAGAACCACATAGAGATGCCAAAAAAAAAAAAAAAAAACTAAACCAACCACCTTGACCTGACTGCATATTAGGGGTTGCACCGACTAGTTAATGCTCTGCCATGACACTTTAAGCATGACGTCAACTAGTCACTGGTCATGGCCTACAGAGGGCGCAACAGGATAAAAAAATATTTTAAGTCCACCTTTTGAACTCCTTATCCTACAGTTAATGACAAATAAATACATAGGCTACTCCCAGAGCGCTCCACAAGATATGTTTGATTATACCATCTGGATGCTCAATACTGAAAGTATGCATGTTTTAAGTTTATTGTACAGGTAAGTTAACTGCCGTTCTAAGCACTACACGCACACATCATGTGCATATAACGCGTGCATACAGAATCATTATTGTCAACACTGTTCTGTTCTGATTTATCAATAAAATAGCATAGAACCTGAAAAGTTCTAGAATATATTTCTTAGTAATTAAAACACACAGCTTCACTATTATTAGAGAGACGCTGCCAGGTAGAATTCATTCACACACAATCGCTCTCTCACTAATGCATTCATATAAATGTAATCTTTACTGTGCTACTTGATCTGTATCTGATTTAGAACGAGCAGAAATCTGTGAGAAATATAACGATATATATGATATAATGACATTATGTAGGAGCAGTAGGCTTGTGGGCAGTGCTGTGTCATATGCCATAGCTGTGCACAAGGCAACCTGCGTTCCAGTCTCAGCTTGAGGTCGTTTACACAGAACGCATTTTTGCTTTTATAAACATGAAACGCTGGCAGTGGAATAGGGAAATTGTTAAATGTTTAAAAAAATTTAAATGTTGAACTGATTTGAACTCGAGTGGCGCATTTTTAGAACGCTGTGTTCTGCGCAAGACGCTGCAAAAGATCCAAGGCGCGAGCGCAATGGTCTACATGTCTGTCTAGCTTGTATTTACATATAAATAAAAAGGAAAAGTGCATTGGAATGGAAAAATGCATTCTGTGTGAACCCCTACTGCATATACCTACTACAGATCATGGATCCATTCAGAGTTACTAAACACAGCAGCATACACATAACGGATAAAATGATCATACTGAATGTGTGTGGAAACAACGTGAATGTACTGAAATGTGTCTGTGCATTAATACAACGTGTGATCAGTGCGATGAGAGACGGTTTGTTTGTGCATTAATATAATGGATTCACGCATCCTTACTGTATGACGCCTGTACGTCACCGCAATCTTCTCATTTGCATCCATCAAAACTTTACTAGCGAGACGCTGGTTTGCTTTATCCAGACGAGAAACTTAGTTTGCGTATCATCTGGCCATACAGTGGTGGAATGTTTTCTTTACATTAGAGCTGTTTGAATGAATTTGCATACTAGATCATTGGACTGAAAACGCCCCTGGAGTTTAGCAGCTTAAAATGATCTGATCGCAAACAGAAGAAGCAAAATTGGATTGAAGGGTTAGACTAGAAATTAGGGTTACAGGTGCTTGTGCAATTATAGATGCTCAGTGTGATAAACTCTACTTCTAAAAGATCTCACTAAGTGACAATTTTGTGTGCATCATTAATTTATTTGCGTTCAATTATTTTAACACGTTAAGGATTTTGAATTAATTGCATACGTTAATGCGTTAACAGCCTTAATAAGATGATTTGATCTTTTTTACTTCCAAAAAATGGAACAACGGTTAGATCTATTACAGTTTTCTCTGTATATAGTAAGTTGCTGTTGACAAATTAAAAGGTTTTTACTGTTGCAATTTTAGTCTTTTACAGTTAAAATTACAACAATTTTTTACAGTATTCATGGGCATTGTAATTATAGATTCCTTATCACTCCTCCTGCATTTCAATATTTGTTTTGCTTTTGTTTTTTTAATAAAAGTGTAAAATGTGTTGATCAGAAGCAACCAAAGCACAGTTCACTGACCCCACTGACACCAACCCTAAATGGGATATGGCAGATTCACTATCCCCCGGTTTCACAGACGAGGATTAATCTAGTCCCAGACTAAAATGCATGTTTGTGCTGTTTTATTTGAAAGCATATCTTAAAATATGTCAGAGCCATTGTTTTGTCTCCAGATTCACACCCAGTAATGTTTTTTTCTAAGGCACGTTTATAAAAGCTACTTAAATATCCTAACTGAACTAAGACCTAATCCTAATCTAAACCCTGGCTGTGAAACCAGGTCTATATGGTCAAACGCATGTGGCCACTTCCTTCTAACTGCCTTAGCTGGGACTATTCAAGGAATTTCTGCGAAAATTTCACATTTTGGGGTTACTTTTGGACTTCATAAACAATTGTTTTACTTAAGTGGAATGCCAAAATGTAGAAGCCATGTGTGACAAACTAAGTACACCTTTACCGCTTCCATAGGAATTAAGATGGTAAGTAGCAGTCAGGCGCTGCTAATTAAAAGCCTTTGATTAACTGATCATCAGCAAGCATGACCACCTCTATAAAATTAGTTCTGGCAGTTTGCTGGTCTGGAGACTTCAGGTGTGTGTTAACACAATGCCAAGTAGAAAATGTTTTTTAATTGCAAATTGTTGCTGCCATCAAACTGGGAAGAGTTATACAGCCATTTCCAACATTTGTCCAACATGCTACAGTGAGAAGGATTATTCACAAGTGAAAAACATTCAAGACAGCTGCCAATCTTCCCAGGAGTGGACAAACCACTAGACACCTGGAACAATGTCCTTTGGACAGACGAGACCAAAGTGGAGATGTTTGGCCATAATGCACTGCACTTTGTTTGGTGAAAACCAAACACATTATATCAGCACAAACACCTCATACCAACTTTCCATAATGCTGGTAGATGGGTGATGATTTTGGCTTATTTTGCAGTCACATGACCTGCGGGCAACTTGCAGTCATTGAGTCAACCATGAACTCCTCTGTATACCAAAGTATACTAGAGTAAAATGTGAGGCCATCTGTCTGACAGCTAAAGCTTGGCTAAAATTGGGCCATACAACAGGAAAATAATCACAAGAATACCAGCAAATCTACAACAAAATGGCTGAAAAGAATATAATCAAGGTTTCAATAGCCCAGTGAAGTCCAGACCTGACTGAAATGCTGTGGCAGTACCTTAACAGAGCTGTGCATAAACAAATGCCCGCAAACCTCAATGAACTGAAGCAACATTGTAAAGAAGAGTGGGCCAAAACAATGTTTATCAGTCTCTCAATAATGTGAGATACAGATAAAGTCCTATAGAAAATAGCTGCTAAATGTGGTTCTACAAAATATGAAATCATAGGGTGTACTTAGATTTTCAAACATGGCTTCTCCATTTTGGTTTTATATTTGCTAAATAAATAATGACACAGTGTAATATGTCGTGTTGTTCATTTGAGGTTGTATTTACCTAATTTTAAAGGTGCCCTAGAATCAGAATTTGAATTTTCCTCGGCATAGTTGAATAACAAGAGTTCAGTACATGGAAAAGACATACATTGAGTTTCAAACCCCATTGTTTCCTCCTTCTTATGTAAATCTCATTTGTTTAAAAGACTTCCGGAAAACACTCGGATCTCAACATAACACCGACTGTTACGTAACAGTCGGGATCATTAATATGTATGACCCCAATATTTGCATAATGCCAGCCCATTCGACGCATTAGACAAGGAAAGGCAGTATTAACGGCTGGATCTGTGCACAGACAAGGTAAGCAAGCAAGAACAACAGCGAAAAATGGCAGATGGAGCAATAATAACTGACATGATCCATGATATCATGATATTTTTAGTGATATTTGTAAATTGTCTCTAAATGTTTCATTAGCATGTTGCTAATATACTGTTAAATGAGGTTAAAGTTACCATCGTTTCTTACTGTATTCACGGAGACGAGAGTCGTTGCTATTTTCATTTTTAAACACGTGCAGTCTGTATAATGCATAAACACAACTTCATTCTTTATAAATCTCTCCAACAGTGTGTAATGTTAGCTTTAGCCCGTTAGCCACAGAGCATAGCCTCAAACTAACACAGAATCAAACGTAACCATCTAAATAAATACTTTACTCACATAATTCGAAGCATGCATGCAGCATGCATGACGAACATCTTGTAAAGATCCATTTGAGGGTTATATTAGCTGTGTGAACTGTGTTTATGCGATGTATATATAGTTGAGAGCTCGTGTGGCAGAGGAAGCGCATCTCTTAAAGGGGCCGTGCTGAAAAAAATCAGTGCATAGTTAATGATGCCCCAAAATAGGCAGTTAAAAAAATTAAAAAAAATCTATGGGGTATTTTGAGCTGAAACTTAACAGACACATTCAGGGGACACCTAGGACTTATATTACATCTTGTAAAAAAACAATCTAGGGCACCTTTAAGACCTGCTAAATACCAGGGACCAAGAGCTCTCCTAAATAGCAGTAAAGGTTCTTAGGTAAGATCTTCCTCAAATGTAGTGAAGGCAATTTTCTGAGAGGCTAGCAATAGCAAGCTAGCTTTGAAAGCACATGATCCCTTCCTCCCTTCAGAGCATCTCCAAAGCCACGCCTCTTTCAAAACACATGAATGCACACAGCAGGGAGCAAACAAAAGCGTCACAAGAGACGGTGTTAAACTGACTCGTGTCTCAAAACACATAACATTACAATTATAATGAACATAACTTAAAGAGCATGGACATGCCCCACCTGACTGCGGCAGATTCATTCCGATGTTAATAGGGTCTTGTATTATTGGTTTTTATTTGTTTTGCAACATAATGACAATTGACTTTTAACCTAAACCCTGATATAAGAAATAGCCATAAATATACATTTTTAAAAATGGAAGAGTTTATTAATGTTACGGTCTGGCTCTTGTAGAGATGAGGCTGATACGGACTTTCCACAATAGATGGGTTTTATTTACAAAACGAAGAGACAACGTCCAAACACACATAGCAACATTTAGAACAGACAAGGAGTGAAGGGAGTGAGTCCATTATATATATATATATATATATATATATATATATATATATATATATATATATATATATATATATATATATATATATATATATATATATATATATATATATATATATATATATATATATATAGGAGAGTGCTGATGATCTGTGATGATGGGGAGATGACGAGGGAAGTGAGTGCAGGTGTGGAGAACAGGAGGATAATGGGAAATGGAGTCCAGGGAACAAGGGATCCGTGACAGTACCTCCCCCTCCCGGTAGGCGCGTCCTCGCGCCGTAGATGTAACACCGGGGAGGGGGGTGGGTGCCCTGGAGACCTCATGCCGGTGCAGGGAGAGGCATGGGTAGGAGTGGAGGTCTCCAGGGCGGGTCCATGAGCCGTGGCGGGTCAGGCGTAGCGGGCAGCCAAGGCGGGTCAGGTGCAGTGGCCAACCATGGCGGGTCAGGTGCAGTGGGTAGCCATGGCTGGTCAGGTGCAGTGGGCAACCATGGCGGGTCAGGTGCAGTGGGCAACCATGGCGGGTCAGGTGCAGTGGGCAACCATGGCGGGTCAGGTGCAGTGGGCAACCATGGCAAAGCCCCACCCACCTGTGTGTCCCCCACATGTCCCCCACCCACGGGTACTTGGCCCCCCCCAAAAAAAATACTTGGAGAGGTTTCGGATCATTAAGAGGAGTCCAAGGAATATAGTAAACATGTGGGTGGAGGAGCATGAAGCTGGTTTGGCGGCGCATGGAGCAGCTGATTCGGCTGCAGCGCGTGGAACGGCTGGCTCGGTGCAGGAGCGCGGAGCGGAGGGCTCGGCGGCTGAGACTGGAGATGAGAGGGCTGGAAAAGGGGTCCAATCCATCCCCTCAAACACGATTAAAATCCCCACTGGTACTGGAGAGGGCTCAGTGGAGCTTGGAGAAGGTTGCTCGGCGGCTGGAGCTGAGGGCTTGGCGGCGGCGGCTGGAGCAGAGGGCTCAGCGGCGGCGGCTGGGGCAGAGGGCTCGGCGGCGGCTGGAGCAGCTTTCTTCCTCCTCCGCTTTCTGGACCCAGCGGAGGAGTGTGGGTCCAGTGTAACACAGGAAGGAAGTTCACTGGAGGGGTATGAGGAGGAAGACGGAGCTTGGCAGACTGGCCGGGCTGACCGTGTTTTTGGAAGGACTGGACGAGAGGAACACTCAACATTCTGAACCTCTTGGACAAAGAATTTGGAGCAATTTAAATACAAAACTAAATTTATAGCATCAGTTAAGGAAACATAATCGTCAGGTTCATTAAAGCGAATAGTGTTCTCATCCAGTCCATCCAAAAACAGGGCGATCAAATGAGCATCCGACCAATCTGTCAAATAAGCAAGCTCTACAAACTCCTCCACATACCTCTCCAGTGAACGTCCCATCTGGAAGAGCCCGATGAGCCGATTAGCCGCTGATGTAGATGTGAGAGGCTGTGGGGGAGCAGGAGCCACGGGAACAAGGAACAAACCCATGATGAATTTGTGGATGTCCAGTCGGTTTCGGTCTGTTCTTCTGTTACGGTCTGGCTGTTGTAGAGATGAGGCTGATACGGGCTTTCCACAATAGATGGGTTTTATTTACAAAACGAAGAGACAACGTCCAAACACACATAGCAACATTTAGAACAGACAAGGTGTGAAGGGAGTGAGTCCATATATATAGGAGAGTGCTGATGAGGAAGTCCAGGTGCTGATGATCTGTGATGATGGGGAGATGACGAGGGAAGTGAGTGCAGGTGTGGAGAACAGGAGGATAATGGGAAATGGAGTCCAGGGAACAAGGGATCCGTGACAATTAAACCTTTGGCTTTTATGGCTTATATAGTTATATATATTGAGAATATGGAGCTCAGACATAGGGAGGAAAAACTCCTTAATTTTATTTAGAGGCCCAAACTGAGCAAAAATATGCAATTTGCTGCAGATGTTGATGTATATGTCCAAAAAAACAAGATGAAATTCTGAAAATAAATTGAAGATGAAAATATTTTTAAGGGCTGTCTTTCACCCGAGTATGCACCATGTTAAACAAATTTAAACACACCTAATGACCATGTTTAAAATAAAAAATTAACTTCTTAACCCTCTACCGCACGCATTATGATAATTTTTTTTAAAAAAATATTTGACTCTTTTTCTTTTCTTAGAATGGCTTAACTTGAAGTGCTGTAAAAAAAAATTTGGAAAAAAATATTATTTTAAGGTACTGTATGATATGTTGCCATATGGCAACAACGCGCAATAGTGGAAATAACTTAAAATAAGTGTAAGTGTATATAGTTAATATTTTTCCTCAGAAATGTTGTTTGTATTGAATAAATTGGTGCTATTATAAGCTTTAGCAGTAAATATAAACAACACCTTATACTTATTTTCCAACATCTTGTGCTTTTATTTATGGAATTTATTATTTTGCTGAATAATGCTTTATATTCTTTGAATTTCATTACGTTTTTCGTGAATATTATTTAAATTGCAAATGTAGACAGTTAAAAACAAATCTAATACTGTTCATCATATATCATAAAACATTGACATAAAACCAAAAACATTGCAGTTCATGAAAATTCAACATTACGCAATCTTATGAGAGGAAGGTTATGAACATGAACCCCCATAATCCTTGAAACGTCACCTTTTTTCTGTATGAAACTTCAAAAAGCATTTTTTTTCAGAGGTGAGACACATGTACACATCACATTTGGTGCACTTCACCCTAACAATACACTTACATCCACTTGCACCTGCCTTTTTGAGACACTATGGTTGGCCAGTGGTAGGTCTGGGCCAGTATAGCACTGGCTGTGGTGGCAGGTCTCCGATGTTGATTTAATCCATAATATAAATGCCACGGCAGTCCTTAACATATGACTAATCAACATTATATCACTAGCATTAATGTTCTTATTGTTACAGCTTAACAGACTGCAGCTTGCCTTTGCTAGCTATCTAACCTATTATAATAATGCCATTCCATTATTGCGCAGTGTTGCCATATGGCAACACAGACATTTTATCAATTTACCAAAAACTAATTTCATAAATTTTTTTTTGAGTGGTGAATATGTTATCATAACTTACCAGAGATGATGTTAACAATTTTTTTGTGAATGTGACATGGGCGGGTCCTTGTTTGTTACTGACGTTTTAATTTGCTTTCAGCAACTACATACAAGAGACGGCAGTCTGTCAGAAAATCGCGCCACAGAAAAAAATTGCTTGTCATGTGACTTAACCAAAGCACATCATTGGCTAAACTAAGGTCTTCTCTTACCAACAAAAAAAACGAGAATGTTCTCTTAAAGAGACAGTGGCAAGGAAATGAACACAAAGTGTACGTTGCCATATGGCAACACTATGCGGTAGAGGGTTAAGTTTTACAATAATAAAAGGTGAATATTAATATTAACACGTCATATAAACATCAATCAGAAGAAAACACAACAGACAATGACATGCATTTAAATCCTGTCTTCTGCCCACTACAGAGCTGTTAAACAGTAAAGATGGATAAATATTAGATTAATCCACTTGCAAATATACAAAAATTATTATTACAGCCCGTCTACCTATGTAGGCGCACGATTGTCCAATTTTTAAAGATCTTTGTTTTTGACGCGTTTTGGTTCTTGAATAGATAAAATGATAAAATGTCCATGTCTTAGAAAATTAAAGTTGGATATTCCAATCCGTTTATTGTCACTTTGCTCAATTCAAACAGCAACAAACAATAAAGAAAAAAAAGAAAACAAAACTCTATTCAAGTCCCTTACGATGACAACGGTCAAAAAAGTTTGTTTGACCTTCTTTGTGCCCTCATCTTGTGTTAGTGATTAGACACCATAAATACATTAAGCGGCCTCTAGTGGCGTGAAAGAAAAACTATATAAACTGAAACAAATGGCTCCTACAACCGACTTCTGCTTAATTCAGGAGATATGAAAAATTGCTTTTTTTGCTTATAACTTCTGAACGGTTTGACCAAAAATCACAAAACTGGTATCTTTTGATCTGGTGCAGCATGCCGAGTCGAACAATACCAATTTTTCCATATCGGCTATTTTAGGCATTGGCCATTTTGAGTTTTGTCGTAAAATGCGGCGTATTGTTACAAAACTCGGTATGTGTCTCTGGCACCATGCCCTGAAAAAGTTATAATGAAATTTCCAAAAATTCTAATAACTTTTGATGAAATTGCCTATTGGGTAACACTTTATTTTAGTGCCGTAGTTACACATTATTACATGTACTATGTACTATGTACAATAGTAATAACAGTAAATTATGCATAATTACAAGTAACACCATAAACCAAACCCTTACCCTAACTGTAACTCTACAGTAATTACATGTAGTTAATTAATAGTACTCAGTATTGAATTGAATCTATTGTATTGAAACTGAGAAGAAACTGTAATGAAGTAATTTTTAAGATTGTGTTGGCCCTATGTGAGAATATGCACATTTATTGCACTTTCCCGCCATTTGTTTAATTACTTTTCAAATATAAAAACATATATACAATTCTGTGAAGCCATCTTGTTATATGGCGAGCAAATATCGCTGACTTTTGTGTATAAAGGCATCTTTACACAGCCGATTTATGGCTGCTCTGAAGCGGGTCAGTATCTACATTTATATTTACATTTACATTTATTCATTTGGCAGACGCTTTTATCCAAAGCGACTTACAAGTGAGGAATACAACAAGCGAGTCGTCATGACGAGGCAAACAGACAAGAAGTGCTCAAAATACAAGTTATAGGCAGTGCTCAGATTATCCTAAAATACAACAGAGAGGGATTAGAGGAAGTGAAAGGATAGGAATAAGAAGGGTTTTTTTTTTTTTTTTTTTTTTAAGATGAGGTTAAGTGCTCACGAAAGAGATGGGTTTTCAGCTGTCTTTTGAATATTGCCAGGGATTCCGCATTCCGGATGGAGGCAGGAAGATCGTTCCACCAGCAAGGAACAGTGAACGAGAACGTTCTGGAGAGTGATTTTGTGCCTCTCTGTGATGGTACCACAAGCCTTCGCTCCTTTAATGAGCGCAGGTTTCTGGTAGGAGTGTAGACTCGTAAGAGTGAGTGGAAGTAGGAGGGTGCTGAGCCTGTGGCAGATCTGTAAGCAAGCGTCAACGCCTTGAATTTGATGCGAGCAGCAAGTGGTAGCCAGTGAAGAGAGATGAAGAGAGGCGTGACGTGGGCTCTTTTGGGCTCGTTGAAGACGAGACGTGCTGCTGCGTTCTGAATCATTTGTAGAGGCTTGATTGTGCATGATGGCAGTCCAGCCAGAAGAGCATTGCAGTAATCAAGCCTAGAAATGACCAGGGCCTGGACCAGAAGTTGTGTTGCATGTTCTGTTAGAAAGGGCCTGATTTTCCTGATGTTGTAAAGTGCAAATCTGCATGACCGAGCTGTCTTTGCAATGTGGTCCTTGAAGGTCAGTTGGTCATCAAGGATTACTCCAAGATTTCTGGCTGAATTTGACGGGGTAATTGAGGATGTACCAAGCTGGATGCTGAAATCGTGATTTAGAGTCGGATTGGCAGGGAAGACGAGAAGCTCAGTCTTAGCCAGGTTGAGCTGTAGATGATGTTCTTTCATCCATGCCGAGATGCCCGCCAGACAGCTTGAGATTCGTGCAGCTACTGTGGGATCATCTGGTTGGAATGAAAGGAAGAGTTGTGTGTCATCAGCATAGCAATGGTAGGAGAAACCATGTGCTTGAATGATAGGGCCAAGTGATGTAGTGTAAATGGAGAAGAGGAGGGGTCCAAGAACTGAACCCTGAGGAACACCTGTGGTCAGTTGATGAGCTTTGGATACCTCCCCTCTCCAGGCAACCCTGAAAGACCTTCCTGTGAGATAGGATTCAAACCAGAGAAACGGAGTACCTGTGATGCCCAGTGATGAGAGGGTGGACAGGAGGATCTGATGATTCACCGTGTCAAAGGCAGCAGATAGATCGAGCAGAATGAGAACTGATGATTTGGAATCAGCCTTTGCAATCCGCAGGGATTCAGTGACCGACAGCAGTGCAGTCTCAGTCGAGTGGCCACTCTTGAAACCGGATTGATTGACATCCAATTGGTTGCTCTGTGAGAGGAAAGATGACACCTGGTTGAAAACAACTCGTTCAAGTGTTTTTGCTATGAATGGTAGGAGAGAAACAGGTCTGTAGCTGTCTACAAGAGACGTGTTTAATGTGGGTTTCTTAAGCAGTGGGGTTACCCGAGCCTGCTTGAATGTGTTAGGGAAAGTGCCAGTGTGGAGAGATGTGTTGATGATGTGTGTCAGTGCTGGTAAAAGTGTGGGAGCGATGGCTTGTAGAAGGTGTGTGGGTATGGGATCTAGAGGGCAGGTGATGGGATGACTGGAGAGGAGAAGTTTGGATACTTCTGTCTCAGTGAGGGGGAGAATGAAGAGAGGAGGTGTGTGGCTGTGTGTGTGGTTGGTCTGACTTCCTGTGTGTGTGGAGCGGAGAACTGACTGCTGATGGTAGATGTTTTATCAGTGAAAAATGTAGCAAAATTATCAGCAGTAAGGGATGAGGTGGGTGGCGGTGGAGGGGGGCAGAGTAGAGAGTTGAATGTTTTGAAAAGTGTGCGTGTGTTTGGAGCGCTGTTGATTTTGTTGTGGAAATAGGAGGATTTAGCAGCATGAATTTCAGCAGAAAAGGATGAGAGCAGAGATTGATAGCTACTTAGGTCAAATTGGTCTTTTGATTTGTGCCACTTCCTCTCTGCAGCCCTGAGTTTAGTCCGATGTTCACGAAGAACATCAGATAACCAGGGATTAGAGGGAGTGGCACGTGCAGGCCTGGATGACAGAGGACAGATACTATCTAGAGAAGAAGTTAATGTGGAACATAAAGTGTCTGTTGCTGTATTCACATCTAGAGATGCGAATTGTGAGGGTGAGGGAAGAGAGGATGATACAGTAGAGGAAAGATCAGAAGAAGAAAGAGAGCGCAGGTTTCGTCTGAAGGTAACTGGTAGCGGGGTTGGTGGTGAACAAATGGGGAGTTGTAGATTAAAAGTAATGAAGAAATGATCGGAAATGTGCAGAGGTTTTACCAGAATGTTGTCGGTGATGCAGTTGCGTGTGTAAATGAGGTCAAGTTGGTTGCCAGATTTGTGTGTACTTGTGGTGATGAGCCGATTAAGATCGAATGAGGCTAGAAGAGAGTGGAAGTCTGAAGCATAAGGCTTCTCTAGATGAATGTTGAAATCGCCAAAAACTACAAGTGGGCTACCATCCTCTGGGAATGAGGACAGCAGCATGTCCAGTTCCTCTACAAAGGTACCCAGTTGCCCTGGGGGGCGATAAATTACTACGATATGAATTTTGACAGGAATTGAGATTGTAATAGCATGAAACTCAAATGAATTGTAGTTGCAAAGAGAGGAATGAGTCGAGTATTTCCAATTGTCAGAAATGAGAAGACCTGTGCCCCCACCCCTACCAGATTGGCGAGGGGTATGAGAGAAAGTGAAGTTGTTGGAGAGAGCAGCAGGAGTTGCTGAGTCCTCTGGACGAATCCAGGTCTCAGTCAAGCCCAAGATATTAAGAGAAGAATTAGTAGCAAAGGCTGGAATGAAGTCAGCTTTGTTAACTGCTGACTGACAATTCCATAGACCCACAGAGACAGAGAGAGGAGTATTAGTGTTAGAAGAGGAGTAAACAGGACGCAGGTTAGAAACATTGCGCTGCCTTTTACGTGGGTTAGTGGAGCGTTGCCGAGAGACAACAGGAATGAGTTGAAAGCACATGCTGAGGAAGAAGGAAAAGTGTGAAAGGAGGGAAGAAACTTAAGTGCCTACCGGTGTCGTTGCTCGGTGGAGTCGCGCAGGTAGAGTCGCAGGTCTTTACCCGAGTCGGTCTTCACACGAGGAGGCTGAACGCTCCCGCTGACGCTTCCGCGACAGCGCGCACACACAATTAATATACTGCTTATTAACACGTGATTGAAACGAGCTAGGCCCGCCTTGCAAATCAGCACTGCAAAAGCCTAAACCAAACCCGTGAATGGCTGAAAACCGAAACTAACTAAAGCTTAAGTGCGGGCAATAACACCAATAAAGTCTGCAAACGCAGCTGTTATTCTAAACAAGTACAATTAAAATACAATTCTATATAGTCGAGGTAGGAAATAGGACAAACACAGATACGAATTAAATCCTTCCTAGCAGCAAAGAATAAACGAAGCAACTGACCCAGAACAGATATTAAGCAAAACACTCACGCGCTCTTGCGTCCGTCACCACTGCCAGCTCGCTAGTCCTGCTCACTTCTGAATTACACGAGTTTAAGTATGTTTACCCTCGCAGGCCCGCCTTGCAAATCAGCACTGCAAAAGCCTAAACCAAACCCGTGAATGGCTGAAAACCGAAACTAACTAACTAACTTCTGAGTATCTGCTCAGAATTCAGTGTAAAGACGCAATGCCGCATTAAAGAAGACCTAAAATACACCGGGTCTGACCCACCTCAGCCCCTAGTATCAAAGGCGACTCTGATACTGTTCTGGTTCAGTGTAAATGAACGCGAAATATAGCCGCCCTAAACTACGTCATTGTCATGACAACCAAAAGCATTCCAGTCAGCTCAGGAGGCGCGAGATTCAAGAAGCAGGAGACGAAACATAGGTATAGGGCAAATAATAAAAATAATGTCTACTAACAAGGGGCATTGAAGTAAAAGAGTTCTGTACTCACATCATGAAGCAAACCACCAAAATAACAGAATCGTCGTGTGTCATCAATTGGCTTTCGCCGTTTGTAATCTTCCTAAGAAGAGACTGTCAGATCGCCGCTACATTTCTCTCAGATACGGTAAATGCTTAACACAATCGGCGTCACTATGATTGTGCATTGTTATATTATATTCCAAAAGTCATGTCCTTGAGGACGATATTTCACCCACACACGGCGGTCTAGTGAGTGGTGACATCTGCTGTCCTGCCTGACACGCTATCATTTGTTGTTTCTGGCTCTTTGAAAAAAAAAAAAAAAAAGTTCGACCTCTTTTAATCCTGTTGTGATCTACCCGGTGTAATAATGAATATTTTTTGTAGCATCGTTCCAACTGTAACAATTTTTTATTAGGAAATAGAAGAAAATAGAAAATAACTATACAGAATTATGACAAACATCAAAGCGTGAGATATAGCACGAAGAGGAAATTACACTTTTAAAAATGTCCTATTTTTTATTTCAAGTTATATTTCATTGTTTATTATTTAATTATTTTTAAATTAATTTTGTTAAAACTGTTAGTTTTAAAATACGTATGTTCAAAGCATTGTTTCCCGCAATTTTAATTCCTGTGTAAATGCATTTATGCCGCTTCAGAGGAGCATTAAACAGTCTGTGTAAATGCACATTTTTGTGATTTTATGCCGCTTCAGAGTTGGTTTCTGTGCCGCTTTTTCTGTGTAAAGATGCCTTAAGATACAATCAGATTAGTCTAATTTACATAGAAAAAAATGTTGTTTGTGCTGAAAGGAATAAATGATTCAATTTAAATACTCATGGTGCAGCACTGCTTCTGAAGAGATATAGGTTAACTCATGGTGATATGATCATGTAATGACAAATTAGCACCTTAATCAACCATTTGCCTTTCAACACAAGAAAAGATAGAAAAATAATAATGTGACAATGGCAAATATCCTCTTCAGATGAGCTTCAATCAAATCTCAGGAAGACATTTGACAAAGGCATTAAAAGCATCATCATTAAAGGATTAGTTCACTTTCAAATTACAATTTCCTGATAATATACTCATGTCCATGTCTTTCTTCAGTCAAAAAGAAATAAAGGTTTTTGATATATATATATACTTGCACTAGCATATTATATATGACAATTTAGTTTAAACTTTGACCTGTGGAGGGCAGTAATACACTTAGCAGTGTCTACACTGCCGGAATTCTAATAGAGAAGAAGAAGACTGAAGACTGAAGAAAGAAAGACATGAACATCTTGGATGACATGGGGGTGAGTAAAATATCAGGAAATTTAAATTTGAAAGTGAACTAATCCTTTAAACCCAATAAAACATGTAGTTCCCCAAAACCCAGATGAAACTCAGCTCTGAAGTTCACTGTTAATGTAGTGATTGTGTTGAGCTGCTCACTTCACTGAGATGGCTGATGATAAAAACAATTCACTAATACATGAATTAGAGGAAGACTTTATTAGATCTTATACAAAAAATCATGTACATTTATATACATTAAAATCCAGAAAAGGTCACTGTGACTTCGGTTTTGTTGATAATGATTCTGTAGTGGCTCCATATTCACCATCATTTAATACCTGTCAGTAAAATAAAACAACAACAGTAACATATGCATTACTGCTGACATATCTGTTTAGAGGATTGACTAGTTCATATGATATTATTATATTAAGTGATATGAATCAATACTTACAATAGTGTCACCAGTTTTTAATGTGGATTATCTTTTAAAGCAGAGAGACGCTTCAGACTGGCATGTCCTATTTTACTTACAGACAGATCCAGTTCTCTAAGGTGCGAGTTTGATCTCAGAGCTGAAGTCAGAACAGCACAACCTTCAGCTGTGATATTACAATCAGACAACCTGCAGAAAACAATGACACACTATCTCAGTTCAGCAGGAACTACACAACCTCAGAGATACTGAGATATTAAATATTAAATCTGTGTGGGTGTAATGTTTTATTACTCTTTGTTTACTTTTTAATTTATTGTGTGTTAATGTAAATCACTATGATCCAAAAAAAGAACAATAATCCCTTTAAATAATATGATACTTGTCTCTGTTAAGATTAATGTATGATCTTACATCAGTTTCCCTAGTTTACACTGAGGATCCTTCAGTCCATCAGAGAGCAGCTTCAGACCATTATCTCCTATTTTATTCCCAGACAGATCCAGTTCTCTGAGGTGTGAGTTTGATCTCCGAGCTGAAGTCAAAGCAGCACAACCTTCAGCTGTGATATCACAATAAAATATCCTGCAGAAAACAATGACACACTCTCTTAGTTCAGCAGGAACTACACAGCCACAGAGAGACTGAGATATTAAATACTAAATCTGTGTGGGCTTAATGTTTTTGTTATTTTCTATTTACCTTTGCTTTATTGTGTGTTAATGTAAATCACTATGATCCAAAAAAGAACAATAATCCCTTAAAATAATGATACTTGTATCTGTTAAGATTAATATATGATCTTACCACAGTTTCTCCAGTTTACAGTGAGGATCCTTCAGTCCATCAGAGAGCAGCATCAGACCTGCATCTCCTATTTTATTCCCAGACAGATCCAATTCTCTGAGGTGTGAGTTTGATCTCAGAGCTGAAGCCAGAGCAGCACAACCTTCGGCTGTGATATTACAATCGTACAACCTGCAGAAAACAATGACACACTCTCTTAGTTCAGCAGGAACTACACAACTACAGAGAAAATTAGATATTAACTACTAAATCTGTGTGGGTTTGATGTTTTTGTTGCTTTCTGTTTACTTTTGCTTTATTGTGTATTAATGTAAATCACTATAATCCAAAAAAGAACAATAATCCCTTAAAATTATTTGATACTTGTCTCTGTTAAAATTAATGTATGATCTTACATCAGTTTCTCCAGTTTACAGTGAGGATCCTTCAGTCCATCAAAGAGCAGTGTCAGACCTGCACCTCCTATATTATTCTGAGACAGACTCAGTTCTCTGAGGTGTGAGTTTGATCTCAGAGCTGAAGCCAGAGCAGCACATCCTTCAGCTGTGATATCACAATGAAAAAACCTGCAGAAAACAATGACACACTCTCTTAGTTCAGCAAAAACTACACAACCACAGAGAGACTGAGATATTAAATACTAAATCTGTGTGGGTTTAATGGTTCTGTTACTTTATGTTTACTTTTGCTTTGTTGTGTGTTAATGTTAATTTTAAGCTTAAAAAAATATAAGGATAATAATCCCTTTTGTAGATCTTTTGTATACTGATCCAAAGGTGTCTTTTGTTAAAAGAAATAAGGCAAAATTAATATTATCATAGACAGCATAGAACAGAGAAGCACTGCACTACAATACACATGCACGCACACACACACACACGCACACACACACACACACACACACACACACACACACACATCTCATGATTGACTTACTGAGCTGATCTGGAGGCTTCAACTACAGGCAAGAGCTTCTGAAGTACTTCATCCGGTGACATGTGGTTTTGGCCTTGACTGATGTATTTCTTCAAGTTAAACACATCCAAAAACTCAGAAGACAACAGCTGACCACTGTGATGAGGACAATCTGGCGCTTGAAAGACCTCCAGATCTGACATACTGCTGGATTTCATTTATTAGAGAATGATCGCCCAGTTCATTTAAACAGTGGAACAGATTAATGGATTTCTCTGGTGAGGGATTCATTCTAATTTTCATTTTAATGTATTCAACCGTTTTCCCTTTGCTGTACGAGATTTTTCTAACACATGTCAGAAGGTCTTTCAGGAGCATCTGATTGGACTCCCGTGAGAGACCCAGAAGGAACCGCAGGAAAAGATCCAGATGTCCATTTCTACTCTGCAGAGCCATGTCCACGGTGCTCTGATGCAGCTCAGATATCGTGTGACATGCATGTTTTGAGCTGAGGTTTTCATTGAGCACATCCCTCTTGTACAGCAGGAATGAAAGCAGCACATGAAGAGCTGCTAGATGCTCCTGAATACTCAGATGAACGAAGCAGAAGACTTTCCCCTGATACAAGCCCAACTCCTCTCTGAAGATCTGAGTGCACAATCCTGAGTACACTGAGGCTTCTGTCACATCAATGCCACAATCTCTCAGATCATCCTTGTAGAAGATCAGGTTTCCTTTCACAAGCTGCTGGAAAGCCAGTTTCCCCAGTTTGAGGATCACGTCTTCATCTTTCACTTTCTTCTCATAGTCCTTCTCATGTTTGATGTTGGTCTGAAGGATCAGGAAGTGTGTGTACATTTGAGTGAGATTCTTGGGAATCTCTCCACTCGCTGCTTCACTCAACATCTTCTCTAGAACAGTGGCTGAGATCCAGCAGAACACTGGGATGTGGCACATGATGTGGAGGCTCCTTGATGACTTCAGGTGTGTGATGATTGTATTGGCCAGGCTCTGATCACTGATTCTCTTCCTGAAGTATTCCTCCTTCTGTGGCTCATTGAAGCCTCGTACCTCTGTCACTCGATGGACACACTCAGAGGGGACGAGATCAGCTGCTGCTGGTCTGGAGGTGATCCAGATGAGAGCAGATTCCCCACAATGAGGTTCATCAGAAGCACATCTACTGAGGCTGATTCGGATATATTACACAGTTTCACATTAAAATTCAGAGACAGACGACACTCGTCCAGACCGTCAAAAACAAAGACAACTTTATATTCACCACTGAATAGTTTCATTTCTTTTGTTTCTGGGAAAAAGACATAAAGAAGCTCTGAAAGACTGAGTGTTTTGTCCTTCATCAAGTTGAGCTCTCTGAAAGGAAGTGGAAATATGAGCTGGACGTCCTGATTCTCTTTCCCTTCAGCCCAGTCCAGGATGAACTTTTGCACAGAGACTGTTTTTCCAATGCCAGCAACTCCCTTTGTCAGCACAGTTCTGATGGGTTTGTCTTGTCCAGGTAAAGGTCTAAAAATGTTGTTGCATTTGACTGGTGTGTCCTCTGTTGCTGTTCTCCTGGATTGTGTCTCAATCTGTCTCACCTCATGCTCATTATTGATCTCTCCACTTTCACTCTCTGTGATGTAGAGCTCTGTGTAGATCTGATTCAGGAGTGTTGGGATTCCCTGCTTTGCTGTTCCTTCATACAGACACTGAAACTTCTTCCTCAAATTTGATCTAAATATCTTAAGGGCTCCAGCATGTTGAGGGTCACTGCTTTAAGATTAAAATAAAATAAAATCATTAGATAACTAATATGCATATTTCATATAGTATAATAACTACCGGTTCGTTTAACAAGGTCTTCCTTTAGTTTAGGTAGTTTAGACTGCTGTTTAGTCCAATCCAACACACAATTATTCATTCTGTCCCACTGATCATTCGAGTTAACTCTCACTCCATTTCCCTATTGAAACACACATTATGCCCATATAAATAGACTGTTTCCAGAACATTGAATGTATGATTATTACTATCTTTTATAGTGCCTTTAGTACTGTATACTGTTGTATGCAAGACTTTTGCCTATGTATCAATCCTGGAATGAATGTGTTATTATTACCAAAGACTTTATATACAGAAAGACGGTGCACAATATCAGAATCAGAATCAGAATCAGAAAGAGCTTTATTGCCAGGTATGTTGTTTACACATACTAGGAATTTGTTTTAGTGACAGAAGCTCCACAGTGCAACAGAGTAACAGCGACAAGACAAGACACATAATAAAAAGAATAAAATAATAATATACAAATTTACAAGATAGACAAAGTGCAAAAAAAGCAAAAGACAATATATATTATAGACAATTGTATGTACAATTATGTGTGCAAATTGAGATATAAATAAGTGTTTTAAGTAAATAATATGTAATAGTGTTGTGTGTTCCGTGTTTGTCAAGTGTTCATGAGATGGATTGCTTGAGGGAAGAAACTGTTCCTGTGTCTGGTCGTTCTGGTGCTCAGGGCTCTGTAGCGTCGACCGGATGGCAACAGTTCAAAGAGGGAGTGTGCTGGATGTGAGGGGTCTAGAGTGATCTTCTTTGCCCTTTTTCTCACTCTGGATAAGTACAGTTCTTGGAGAGTGGGGAGGGTTGTGCCAATGATTCGCTCAGCAGACCGGACTACCCTCTGTAGTCTTCTGAGGTCAGATTTGGTAGCTGAGCTGAACCAGACGGTAATTGAAGTGCAGAGGATGGATTCAATGATGGCAGAGTAGAACTGTTTCAGCAGCTCCTGTGATAGGTTGAACTTCCTCAGCTGGCGAAGGAAGTACAACCTCTGCTGGGCCTTTTTCACAATGGACTCGATGTGGTTGTCCCACTTCAGGTCCTGGGAGATGGTGGTGCCCAGGAACCTGAATGACTCCACTGCAGTCACAGTGCTGTTCATGATGGTGAGTGGGGGGAGAGCAGGTGGGTTTTTCCTGAAGTCCACGATCATCTCCACTGTCTTGAGCGTGTTGAGCTCCAGGTTGTTAAGACTGCACCAGACAGCCAGCTGTTCAACCTCCAGTCTGTAAGCAGACTCGTCACCGTCCTGGATGAGGCCGATCAGTGTGGTGTCATCCGCAAACTTCAGGAGCTTGACAGAGGGGTCTTTAGAGGTGCAGTCGTTGGTGTAGAGGGAGAAGAGCAGTGGGGAGAGCACACAGCCCTGAGGGGCGCCGGTGCTGATGGTGAGGGTGCTGGATGAGAATTTCCCCAGCCTCACTAGCTGCTGCCTGTCTGTCAGGAAGCTGGTAATCCACTGACAGACAGAGGTGGGCACGGAGAGCTGAGTTAGTTTAGGCTGGAGGAGTGATGGGACAATGGTGTTAAAAGCAGAGCTGAAGTCCACAAACAGGATCCTCACATAAGACCCTGGTCTGTCCAGATGCTGGAGAACATAATGCAGTCCCATATTGACTGCATCATCCACAGACCTGTTTGCTCGGTAAGCAAACTGCAGGGGGTCCAGTAAGGGTCCAGTGATGTCCTTCAGAAAAGCCAGAACCAGTCTTTCAAATGACTTCATGGCCACAGACGTTAGAGCCACAGGTCTGTAGTCATTTAGTCCAGTAATTTTGGGTTTCTTTGGGACAGGGATGATGGTGGAGCGTTTGAAGCATGAGGGGACATCGCACAGCTCCAGTGATCTGTTGAAGATCTGTGTGAAGATGGGGGCCAGCTGGTCAGCGCAGGTTTTCAGACAGGCTGGTGAAACGCTGTCTGGGCCTGGTGCCTTTCTTCTCTTGTTCTTTCTGAAGACCTGGCGCACGTCATCTTCACTGAACTGAATTGCAGGTGTGGGGGAGAGTGGGGTTGATGGAGGTGTGAATGGTGATTTTTCAAACCTGCAATAAAACCCATTCAGATCGTCTGCCAGTCGTTGATTCTCCACAGAGCTGGGGGATGGTGTCTTGTAGTTGGTAATGTCTTTCAGACCTTTCCACACTGAAGCTGTGTCATTAGAAGAGAACTGATTCCGAAGTTTATCAGAATAATTCCTCTTTGCCACTCTGATCTCCTTTTCCAGTGTGTATTTGGCCTGTTTGTACAAGACTCTGTCCCCTTTTCTGCGAGCATCTTCTTTGGCCTGACGGAGCTGGCTGAGTTTTGCAGTGAACCAGGGTTTGTCATTGTTGTAAGATAAATGAGTCTTTGTAGGAATGCACAGATCCTCACAGAAACTGATATATGATGTAACAGTCTCTGTGAGCTCGTCCAGATCGGTGGCAGCAACTTCAAAAACACTCCAATCAGTCCATTCGAAACAGGCTTGTAAAGCCCGCTCTGTTTCGGTGGTCCATCTCTTTACAGTCTTTGCTACAGGTTTAGCTGATTTCAGTTTCTGCCTGTAGGTTGGTATGAGATGAACTAAACAGTGATCAGAGAGCCCCAAAGCTGCCCGTGGACAGAGTGATATGCATCCTTTATTGCTGTGTAACAATGGTCGAGTATATTACTGTCTCTGGTGGGACAAGTAACATGCTGTCTGTATTTGGGCAGTTCACGTGAGAGAATCGCTTTATTAAAGTCCCCGAGAATGATAAGAACAGAGTCCGGGTGTTGTTGCTCGCTCTCTGTGATCATATCAGCGAGTAACTGTAAAGCCGAGCTCACGTGCCGCTTGCGGAGGAATGTAGACGCTCACCAGAATGAACGAGCAAAACTCCCGCGGCGAATAGAACGGTTTGCAGTTAATGAAGAGTGTTTCAAGATCTGGACAGCACATCTTCTTTAACACCGTTACATCTGAACACCACCTTTCGTTGATGTAAAAGCACGTCCCGCCGCCGCGCGATTTCCCCGTTGATTCAGCGTCGCGATCTGATCTAAACAGCTGAAAGCCCGGCAGACATAACACGCTGTCCGGAATGGCGTCGTTCAGCCAGGTTTCCGTGAAGCACAGAGCAGCCGAGTTCGAGAAATCCTTATTTGTCCGGGAGAGCAGAAGGAGTTCGTCCGTTTTGTTGGGCAGAGAGCGGAGATTCGCCAGATGGATGCTAGGCAGCGGCGTTCTTAATCCGCGCTGTCTGAGCTTCACGAGGGCGCCGGCGCGCTTTCCCCGTCTGCGCGTCCTGAAGCGTCTAAACAGCGCTGCCGCTCCGCCGACTACAACATTCAACAGAACGTCTGAATAATCGAAATCCGGTAAAAGATTTTGTGGTGTGAACTGCCGAATGTTCAGCAGTTCATCCCTGGTAAAACTGATGGTGTTTGAAAAACAGAAAACAGGAAAAACTAACAAAAACAGAACAAACACTGAAGAGCTAAGCACTGTGGCTGCCATGCGCGGCGCCATCTTGATCTTGACTCCAATATGGCAGAATAAGTCCCGCCTTCTAAATAAAACAGCATATATTCAGTTGGTGAAGTCATCGCGTCACTGCAGCTGCCGTTATAAGATCCGGCTCCTATAGAAACAGTCAAGCTGTGTCTCATTTTGGAGGCTGTGTCCTCCAGAGATCTCATATGAAGACGGCATATGTCATCAAGGATGTCTTATTAAGAAAAGCAACCATAATAAAATTGACTGTTATTCCTTGTGAGGTGTAAAATACTGTAATTTCTTTCTTACTTTGCAATCTAATGGTTACTTTTCTTAAATGAGACCACCTCGATGACAAATGCAGCCTTCAAATATGACCTCTGGAGGATGCATCTGTCAAAATGAGATGCAGTTTTAGTGTTCTTAGATGTACACTTAGGACTGCGCATGAGCTTGGTCCAGCATGACAAATGCAGTTTTTTGTCATGATTCAAGCATTTAGAAACAAAATTTATGAGAGGGTTGTTGTCAGATTTCATTAGTTATGTTGATGTTCCAAATTTGGTGGTTTCTGTTCATGGTTGCTGTTCATAGACTGGAAAAACCAACAGTGAGGTTTTGGGCCGGCAGGCCTCAACACATTGATCAACCATGTGTAACTTCTTCAACTATAACAGAGTCAAACTAAAACCTAAATTTCATCATCATTTCTTCATTCAGAATGGAAGGATTCGATTGAAAATTCGGCACCATCCAACCGAACCATCAAGACTTTCTCCTAAGAATGCAAGTATCGTACAATTAACTAGCTAAACAGGGGTTTCGTATAAGTGGTAGACCCCTCTTAATGAGCTGCTTTGAAGAAAGAAACTGATTGTTCTGTTCAGATGGTTAAATGACTCATTTCCATAGCTTCATTCCCTGTTTCTGTTTCCGGTAGTGCTGTAGTACTCGAGTCCGGACTTGGACTCGAGTCCGGACTCGAGACGTTTTTCTGTTGTCTCGGACTTGTCTCGGACTCGGTGATATTTGCACTCGGACTTGTCTCGGACTTGGTCATTGGTCTCGCCACAAGTCCTAGTTGGTCTCGACCGAGTCCAGCTCAACAGTCTCACTTCTTACCGATTCCGAGCCGATCTTTTTTGTTACCAGCGGCACAGGCAGTAACGTCAGCTGCGCATTCTCGCTCTCTTCTCTCACGGTGAAGTGACACACACTCGCGCGGGCGCCTCCGCGCGCGCGCGCTCTCTCTCTCTCTCTCTCTCTCTCTCGTCTCATTCGTCTCATTCGCTCCGGTTCCCGCAGGTCTCGCGCTCACACCAAAAGCGCGCGCACCACTGATCAGTGGAGCGAATAACCACGCTCAGTCTCAAACAGAGACAGAAGTCAAACAGAGTCACAATTACCAAAATGAGTTGCTTACTGCGCTTAAAATATCAAATACATACAAAATTATGACAAAATGCTTGTCTTGGCAATTATTCAGATAAACACAGTCAGTTTTGGATCGTTAAATAGCTAAGAGAACGCATGTTGTGTAACAGTATTGGGTCCATTCATAAACTCTTAAAGGGACAGCAGTCCAATATTCCTGCTGCTGTCTGTCATGTTATTTAAAGAACAAAAGACAAAGAAAATCACTTTCTGCTCTTGACTGAATACGTTTTTAACTTTAATGGTAAGAATAAGTCTGTATTTAATATTTACAATAAAAAATACAGAAATTAAGGTAACCAACGTGGATGTGTTTTTTTTTACATTTGATTACTTTAATTTCTGTAGTAATTCTTATCTAAATAGAAACCTACTTAACCTGAAAAAACTTAGTTTCATAGCTCTCTATTCTATTGCATTTATTTGCTGTTTGGATTTTTTTTTATTTGTTCTTATTTTATTACTGAGTTTTATTTTTTTTTTATGAAAATAAAACTTTGCGTTGAAGAAAGGTAGATTTTTGTTTGTATAGACCTTATGTAGCCCCGCCCCTTTTCAGCGTTGCGCTCGTTGTCTTTTGACTTCCGGTTTGTATTTCCACAGCGATATTACATTTATGAATGAACTGCTCGTTTTAAAATCTTCCCGATCTACTGACATTTGTTAAGACATCTGCTTTAAACATAACAATGCTCATGATAACTTTCATTAACTCTACAACAAGTAAATCCACTTAACCAACTAATTATTCTTTGACAGCGATGCCATAGAAATGTACAGAGCTACCGCAAAACGGAAGTTCAAAGACAATTTTATAAAGATGGCGGCACGCTTGTTTCTCTGGTAAATAAGGTCTATATGCTGTCAATTATAGTTCTTAGAAAGAAAATCATAATTGGCAAAAATAGGTATCGGCAGATCACACTATCCAAAAACTGGAAATCGGAATCGGCCAAGAAAATTGAAATCAGCGCATGTCTAGTTCAAACAAAAGCCACAGCAGAACACAGCATATCGATGTTTTGTGAACGAATCTGTGGCTGTGTAAAAACCATGAGAGTCAATAACATCATTGCTTATTTCTCTTTTGGACATTTTTAATTTAAAACATTTATTTATTTTATAAAGGTATTTATAGAGGTAAAAAAAAAAGCACTGTAATGCACAATCAGTTTAAAGGGGAAAATATTGTCCCTTAATGGAAAAGGTGTGGACTGCAGCAGTCTAAGTGGAAGAGAGGGGGTATGCAGAAGAATGTTAAATGCCTCAGGGTGTACGCGACTGTAAAATGTTTGGGAACCACAGTTGTAGAGAATTTAAAAACATGTAATAATGCAAAAAATAATAATGCAAAATTATTATTTTAGAATCTAAGATATGTTGTCTCTCGCATCACATAAATTATCAATAGTTATGTACGTGGTCTTGAAGAGGATTCTTTTTTTCTGTCTCTGTCTTGACTGTCTCATTTGGACTCGGACTTGACTTGGACTCGAACCTTTTGGACTTGGACTTGACTTGGACTTGAACCTCTTTGGACTCGGTCTTGACTTGGACTCGAACCTTTTGGACTTGGACTTGACTTGGACTCGACAAAGGTGGACTTGACTACAGCCCTAGTTTCCGGTTCCATTTACTTTCACTTTCCATTTTACCCATGTATGTGTGTGTGTGTGTTTGTTTAGATTAGGTTAATCACGTGTTCACGATTTGGTTAAATAAAGCTTTTGTGTACATTTGTGCGAGTTGATTCTGTTCTGCTTATAAATCAACGTAAATTTAACGATTGTGATCACAGCTACATAATAAGAAGAGTTAAGAGTTATTTTTCTGTGGCCACGAAAATTATCCATTCTTAGGGTTAAAAGATGACCAATACTGAGTATTTGGTGGCCAAACAGGTTAATTGATTGTAATATTAATTAAGATACATTATGTTAATTAAATTGACTGATCTGAATATTTATAATTAATTATAACATGTTAACAGAAGTTCGCTATAATGGTCATAATATCAGTATATGTCTTTAACATTCACTTTTAAGGTTTAACACTGTATTAGAGAAACAGAGAACAAACACCAGAAAGTCTGTCTGAACACTGTAAAATGCAGTGGAAGGTATTCCTACAGCTCAGAAGAGCATGGCAACAATGGAATGTCATGAGTTTGATCCCAGGGAATGCAAGGACTCTCTGATAGTGTTGTAGTACTCAAGTCCATTCTTGAGACCATTTTTTGTAAGGTCTTGGTCTTGTTTCGGACTCGACCACATTTGTTCTCTGTCTTGTCTCAGTTTCAGACTATGAGGACTCTTGATTTTGTTTCAAGACTGGTCAAGACCACAACTGCTGGGATATTACTAAATTGCCAGTGCATTGTCTGATTTATTTACTAACATCATCAATGTGATTAGTACAGCATTTACCTAAACCCAGGATCAGTGTGTCCACTAAAGTTACGTTGAGGATCCATTGAGCAGTCACTCTTCATGGACTCACAGCTGGATTCAGGAGGGTCCAGTCTGTGCATTGAGATGAACACAAGTGAATGTAATTCACACACTCTTATATTAATTACTTTTGTAATGACTGTTTGATTTAGGTAATTAAAATATTTCATTAATATGTATTATCCTGTTAGAGACATAACAGAACAAATAACTGTTATAGTCCACATATCGGAGCTGTTAATTATGTTCTTCAATCTAAAATGCATTGCATACAGGTATTGAAGACACTTTACATCATTAAATTTGAAGTTCTTTCTTGTTTTTAAAACAGATAAAACCATATAATAAGATAAAGATACTTTAGTACAGTGTTTACCTAAACCCAGGATCAGTGTGTCCACTAAGATTAGGTGGAGGATCCATTGACCAGTCACTCTTTATGGACACACAGCTGGATTCTGGAGGGTTCAATCTGAGAATTGAGATGAACACAAGTGAATGTAATTCACACTCTCTTATATTAATCACTTTTGTTATGATTGATTATTATAGGTAACTAAAATATGTCATTAATATGTACTAGTCTATTCTGTTAGAGACACAACAGAACTATTAACTGTTATAGCCCACATATCGGAGCTGTTAATTATGATCTTCATTCTAAAATGCATTGCATAGAGTTATTGAAGACACTTTACAGCATTACATTTGAACAGTTCTTTCTTGGTTTTAAAACAGATTAAAACCATATAATAAGATAAATATACTTTAATACAGTATTTACCTAAACCCAGGATCAGTGTGTCCACTAAGATTAGGTGGAGGATCCATTGACCAGTCACTCTTCATGGACACACAGCTGGATTCTGGAGGATTCAATCTGAGAATTGAGATGAACACAAGTGAATGTAATTCACACACTTATTATCATGTCTATGTTTGATAATTTCTGTTCTGAGACTTTCATTTTGAAGTTTTTCCTGTGTTTACTTCCTGTTTCATTAGTTTCCATGGGTTCTAGTGTGTTCTCAGTTGCTTCCATAGTTACTGATTTGGTTCTTCTCCTATGTCTTGCTTAGTTGAATGTCACCCTGTGTATTTATACCCCTCAATTTCATCAGTTCATTGTTGTTATTGTCATTGTGTAAATGTTGCAAAGTTGCGTTTGTGTGCTCCTTGCCTGTCAGATTATCTTGTTTATTTGAATATTTTCAATTTCAATTTGAAACACTTTATTTGTATTAAAGTGGATTAAATATTGCTGCAAACATACCTCTTCTCACCCTTCATCTTACTTGCACAGCACCACTAAACTCAGGGCTGGACTGGGACAAAAAAAATAAATCAGCCCTGGAATTTTTAGTCCAGGCAGCCCACCACTACGATCCAGAATCATTCCAGTTGGACACCACCCATATATTTGCTGTTTAAACAAGTGGATCCTGCAACTGCATAGCTTATTGAGAGTCTGCAATTTAGTGCCTGATGAAAAATTAAGCTTTAATCTCTTTAATATTTCCATCATTATGTTGGAAAACACTCTTATCAGAATAATTTCTGTTAAGCTTGTGTATATTTTTAGTTTAAGCTGTTAAGTTAAGAAATAGTATCATGTAGTTTTTTTTCCCCTTTGTGTGTCATATAATGACCACTCTATGCATGTTTTCCTTGATTGGTTTTCCATGAAGAGATATACATTAGATTACACATATAAAACGAAAGTAAAAGAGTGACGCATGTCTGTTGTATTTTACCGCAAAATGAGAGTTCCGTGTCTTATTAAAATTAACACATTAATGATTTCTCTCTCATCCACCCGCGACCCACCCGCAGTTAATTGGAATGTTATTTTTTATCACTTAGCCCACCCCATCTGTGAATTATCCGCAGTGTCCGTGGATATAACTGCTATCCCCACATCACTATTGAACATGTTTGGGGATTTGACCAGCAGTCTCATGAGCAATGGCTAGTGCGTTCAGATTGTCTTGAACAATTTGAAAACATTTTGGTGGCATCATCCTCCAAACTCTTAAGCTTCTTATCCTGGAGATTTTCAGCCCCACCTTTGCACTTTGGACTGTCCATTTCGAGAGATGGAGAAGAAGGGGTGATGGATGAAGTGATATTTATATAGGCGGAGCAAGGTACTTCATCGCTTTGTCTATGGTGCATTGTGATTGGGTTAGGGGAATCACGACTACTTCAGAGTGTTAAAGGTCAAACCCAGCACAAAAGGAACAACCAGTGACATAAGTGTATGCTGATTGGTTGAATGCACGCGAAACACCAGCACCCGCCATTTTTAAAAAGCTGTGTACACAGCCTATATAGACAGAGCGACTCGCGTCATTATCTGAAAACCACGCCCCTTGGGGGGGGAAACAATCCAACCGTCTCCATTGACTTTGTATTGCATGAAGCTGCCTCCTTGTCATTTCTGACTTATAACAAAAAACAGAACAATGTCTAAAAGCTGCTGTGTGACATGGTGTACAGCAAACAACCTAAAAAACCCAGAACTAAGTTATAAGCTGTTGACCCAAAAAAAGGAGCATTTAAGGACACAAAAGTGGATACAGGCAATTGAGACAGAGTGTGACATGTTATATTACACTGAGAACTCAACTGGAGGGGAATGTAATCGGTGACAGGAAATAAAATATACTGCCCGGCCAAAAAAAAAAAAAGTTGCTGTTTGGATTTTATTGGGCAAATACTTAAGAGTCTATGGATGGATCTTTATTACAGTGATTATTATGTTTCTAGCATGTTTTATGCTTGGCAACGGTTCTTTTAACCCTAAAAGAGTGTGTAGATTTTCATTTCTTAAACAACCATGTAGGAAGACGTATCAAGGCCATATTCCAGAGTGACAATGTCAAGATCCATCAGGTTAAAATTGTGAAAGAATTTGTTGGGAGGGAGCATGAAGAATAATTTTCATAAATAAATTGGCACCTGTCCTGACCTTAATTTCATTAAAAGTCTATTTTGTTATTTTTTACGCACAAAAAGTATCTCATCGCTTTATAATATTAAAGTTGAACCACTGTACTCACATAAACTGTTTTAAATATGTTTTTAGTAGCTTTCTGGGCATTGAAAGTGTTAATTATCCTGCTGTCAATGCAGGCCTCACTGAGCCATCGGATTTCATCAAAAATATCTTAATTTGTGTTCTGAAGATAAACGAAGGTCTTATGGGTGTGGAACGACATGAGGGTGAGTAATAAATGACAGAATTTTCATTTTTGGGTGAACTAACCCTTTAAATTAATTAGATTATATATGATAACATATAATTTGGTAGTTAAACAAAGTGTTGCACATTTTATTGGTGCAAAGATGAGTAGGCTATGTGAATTTTGTACAAAATTTGCAACTGCTTTTTATCACTTAAAGAAGCACCACAATTTTAAAATTGACTTTAAAATTTTAAAGTCTTTTAAAGTCTTCTGTTAGTTACATAGCAACTACTGAACAGACATTTAGAAGTTTATTTTAAAATGCAAAGTATTGAAAATAATAATAATAATAATAATAATAATAATAAAAGCTGTAAACGCTTGCATTTTTTTGCAAGATTATAAGTGTGTCCCATCGGGCTAACAAAAGTCCTATACACACTTGTAGTCTTCACGCCTACTTGAACACTTGGGCCAAATATAGGAAATATGTCATGTAAGTAGACAAGTGGTCAAGTGCAAAGACCGCAAGTGTGGGTATTTGGACAGAGCACATGTGTTCTCTGTTTCAGTTTCAAAGCCGGTTTCAGTTTCTATCCAGGTAAGTTCAAGATTAGTTTGAGTAAACTGGTTTACACTACACGGCTAACCTGCTCCAGAGCCGATTTTATTCTGGGTTAGAGATCACAAACCCAAACTTGACCAATCTGCTGTGAGTAAAGTGACATGTATCTGATGCAATAAAGCCACTCCCCCTGTATCTCTCGCTCCAAAATAAATCAGTTCATAGTAAAAACATTTTAGAGACAAAATTGCTCATCTTTTGCTGCTAATTATTTATTTATACTATATGAATTAATTATGTATAATTTATATAATAGTATACTCATATAATGATTATATTATACTTATGATTATTATATACTTATAATGAATATATAATACATGCATCGATATTTAAATCTTTTAAACAAATTAAGCTTGTGTATTCATTTGAGCTCTTTGTGAAACTAATATAAATTATTATATTATAAATTATTAGGCATATTTAGTCATATAGTCAGATATTTTCTTTTAGCTGCCTTCTCAAACCTTCACTGCATCAGTGTTTATTCCTGCTTTGTAAACGCATTTAATTTCATGATATTTTTCATAATGATCTCTTAATCTTCAGAAGAGAAGTGAATTGTGTGGCTCTCTCGTGAGAAGTTAATCAAACTTACGTTCTCCATGTTCCGTGTGATTGGCTGTTTGTCGCACATATCACGCTTTCAGATGCCCGTGCTTCAGAGTTAATCGCAAACTCTGGACTAAACCTGAGTTGACAGAGAAAGTTTATACCGAATGTTGTGCAACAGTTGATCCTGATCTATACCAAGTTGGATTAATCTGGATTTGTCAACTCTAAACCTACTCTGAAACTCAGAGTTTGTTCAACTAGCTTCATGCAACAGGCCACAGGAGCAGGGTTGGATACCCCTCAAAACATCATTCAATGTAAATTGTGATAATCGTAATTAATAAATCGCAATTACAATTTCAAGGAAATAATCAACAATTCTGATTTTTGTCATAATTGTGCAGCCCTATGGAGGACCAGAAGTGCCACTTAAAAATAAAACGAAGAATCATTTAATTAATTTAATAAGTCAAACATAAAAATGTATATAAATGAATCACTTTTTATATGGGCAAATTAATAGACATATTTAAAGTTGTTTATTTAATTCCTGGTTTTAAATGTAGTTTAATAAAACAATAAAACAATACATTTTAAAAATCTTTATTGAATGTATAAATAAATAGACAAATTTGAATTCATTTTTTAAAACGTAGATCAATAAAACAATAAAAAGTACATTAGTAAATCATTTTAATTGCACATTTAAATCGTTTTTTTAAAAAGAATTTGGCAAATGCTTTTTTCTCTCTATTTACCAATTGCTTTTCTTTGTCGGTTTGCCAAATGCTTTTCTTTATCCATTTGTCAATCGAGTGGTAAAATGCCATTGGACAGTACACACGTGGGAGCAACCAATCAACTTTCGCCTCAATTTGAAGAGCCAATCCTCTCTCACTTGTAATACTCACTGTCATTGGACAGTTAGTACGGAAGGGGACATGTTCGGTTCACTTAGTTTTGTCGTGGCCACAACATATAAACTCGTGGGAACATGATAAAATAACAGTGCATATTATATTGTATTGCGCGCGATGTTGCTTATACAGCATTCGAATTAAGTTTATAAATCAATGTTTAAATGTTGTACATTTGAATCCCACTGAACAGTCTTTTAAATCCTTTCACTTATCGATTATTTTTTATTTAATATTTTTATATTATTAGTTACATCTGTATATTTATTTGCTTTATTTTCCCCTTCATTTCCCATATTTCTTTATCTAATTAATATTCTTTACTTTATGACTGTATTTCTGTAGCCTATTTCTGTAAATGAGCGTCTGTTTTCACTTGTAGCCCCTCGTGCCTGTGACAGCATTCAAATTAATTCAGAGTTTAAGTTTAAAAAATGTGTTACTATTTTAGAATATTTTGTTTATTATTTTTATATAACCTATGAAAGCTTTATTTATGATTTTTATTTCTGTAGGCACACAGGAATTTTATAGGGAGTTAATTTACGGGAATATATATATACACATACCACCCTTATTTTTCATTCTTAATTAAAAATATTATTATGGTATTGTCCAAATATTATTATGGTATTGTGATAATTCCAGGTTGCTATGGTTGCGCAGGTTGTTTACACGTTAACTCGTGGCCACGAGAAAAATATATCGTTCCCTCAACATATAATCTCAAGGCCACGACTTTACATCGCGTGGCTACGACCCTAAGGATGTCGTTACCTCGACAAAAATGATCTCGTGGCCACAACTTATTATCACATTCCCACAAATTAATATCTTGTGGCCACAAGATTTTATCACGTTCCCACGAGTTTATGGTGGCCACGACAAAACTAAGTGAACCGAACATGTCCCCTCCCGGTCACCGTACTCGTACTAACTGTCCAATGACAGTGAGTGTTACAAGTGAGAGAGGATTGGCTCTTCAAATTGAGGGGAAAGTTGATTGGTTGCTCCCATGTGTTGTACTGTCCAATGGCATTTTACCACTCGATTGACAAATGGATAAAGAAAAGCATTTGGCAAACCGACAAAGAAAAGCAATTGGTAAATAGAGAAAGAAAAGCATTTGCCAAATTCTTTTTAAAAAAGCGATTTAAATGCGCATTTAAAATGATTTACTAATGTACTTTTTATTGTTTTATTGATCTACGTTTTAAAAAATGAATTAAATATCCCATTTCAAATTTGTCTATTTATTTATACATTCAATAAAGATTTTTAAAATTTATTGTTTTATTGTTTTATTAAACTACATTTTAAAACAGGAATTCAATAAACAACTTTAAATATGTCTATTAATTTGCCCATATAAAAAGTGATTCATTTATATACATTTTTATGTTTGAATTATTAAATTAATTAATTGATTCTTCGTTTTATTTTTAAGTGGCACTTCTGGTCCTCCATACAGCCCTAGATCACACTGTAAATGCTTGCCAAAAAACAAAACAAAAAAAACAAACAAACAAGATTGTATTGGCCCCAAAGTGCGTCGACCCATAACTGAATTAAATAAAATTTCTTCAATTTCGGCACAGAATATATAATAAGACAAATGGTTTAAAGTGTTTACCTAAACCCAGGATCAGTGTGTCCACTATGATTAGGTGGAGGATCCATTGAGCAGTCACTCTTGATGGACACACAGCTGGATTCTGATGACTTTGGTCTTTGCATTTGGACTGAACTGAAACAAAACATGAAGGGAAACTAGAATGAAACACTGTTATAATGATTGATTGTTGATTAACTGAATATTTATGCTAAATTAAATATTTACCAACAAGGAAATGGTGCCATTTGTGCCTGAAAACCACTTACCAACTTTTAATTATTAAACAGTACATGATGCTGGTATTATTGTAAAGATTAAAAAAAGGGATTTCATTACTTGTAATGGCAAAAGTTGTTACAAAAACCACAATACAATAAAAGTCTACTTGCTACGAGACTCAAAACAAAACAAAAAAAGTCAGTCAACCTAACATTAAATAGTCTTATCGTGATAAGCTATTAAACCTTTTTATTTTCCATCAGGTGAAGGACTGGGCTCATGTTAACTTGTGCATCACGCTCATTGTACGTCACTTGAATGACATTGTCGTTTTCTCATCAAAATGCTTCTCCTAAATATTACATGACATACTTCATAAATCACCCAGTCTTTCGATTATTCAGTGTATTCAATAGTATTGTGCTATGAAATGTATATTTTTCTGAATATGCCGTGCGCAATGCAAAGGGCATTTGTTTATGTAGGCCTGTGAAAGTTTGTTTAAAAATCGAAACATGAAATGCGCATCTAGCATAAAGTCACAACTTCACAAACCAGTTAAACACGTTCTGATCTGAGCCACATTTCAGCTGTTTTTTGGGTTGAATCTATATCAAATGAAACGTGCTGGCAGGGAATATCTCTACTTTAAAACATAAAATTATGCAGACTATAAATTAAAGTTCACAAAACACAGTGGTCCTATAGATAGCGGCAGATAAAAAAAAAACAACACAAAATTAAAATATAATCTATTCCTTAAGTATATTTGTTACTCACCTGTGTGGAAAAGTGTCCGTGGAGATGTCTTCATAATGCTGACCTTCATGATGTTACATCAATCTAAAATCTAAATGAAAGACACTCAACACTTTGATAATAGTGTCAAGTTGTTTTCTGTTTTCATCAAAATGCCAGCATAGGCCGATGGACTGAACTTAACCACCTCAGGTGAACAGAAGAGAGGCAGGCGCATCTTTTCCCCTGAGCAGGTGTTGAGAGATTTTCGGTTTCAGTGGGCGGAGTTACATTAATATTCATGAGTTTGACGCACATGCGCGTGGAACTGAGACTGTTCACGCTCCTCATTTCTCAGCAGGTTTAATGGATTATTACAAAAAAAGGTAAATATAGTTTCAGCACGAACTTGTGTCTAAACTACAATTGTTTATAGTTTCGTAACAGTTTAAAATGTTTTTATTAGTTTGCAGGTTTTGTGCAGTCGTCCCTGACTGAATGCAGACATTCACTTCATGTAATGTTTGGATAAAGCACAAATAACTTCAACTAGTCAAATTAATTTCATTTCATTGTCCTTTCCCTTGTAATTGCGATGCTTTAAAACTTTATTAGTTTATTAGTCTTTTATTAGTTATCATTTGTTGAATACATCACTGCCTGCAACACCTGAAATAAACATGTATAAATGTATCTGTGGACATATATATTTGTAACATATACTGGTGTGGTGATCCGTATGATGTGTTTAACTTACCCTGCTCCGAGCCAGCCTATTCAACATGCTCCATGTTCTCTGGTTGTGAACTCTTTGCTGGTTGTAAAAGTACAGTGCTGAAAAATGTTACTGAAATGTCTTTCTTTTTTTTTTTTTTTTATGTTTTCAGTAATAATTAAAAATATATTTAAATTTTTTTACAAGCAAATATACATTTACAAATTAAAATGATCACAATTTTTATGGTTCCACTTGCACTGTGACTGAAAGTTCCAGAACACCTGAATGATTACACTGATTTACAGTAGAAGAGCAGATATAGGCCTAGATGGAAAAAAAGGTTTTGAGGCATGAAAACAGTAAGTGTAATACAGCTTTGAATTGTTGTTGTTTTTCAATACATCAGAATGGGTCCTGTTTAATATTTTTTTTCTGAGCAAAAATTAAATATCATACATTTTTACCTTGATTTACAGAAGACACACACTAAAATGTCATTCAGTGTAACAATCTTGTCAGAGATATTTACAACAAAACAACTACAGTAGGTGGCCATCCAAAACGGTGTTTCTACCGCCGCCGCCGCGTCGCAAAGTGCATTTGCAGCTTTTGACCGCTGAGTGGCGCTTTAACCACATGTTATCCAACAAATGCATCAAAGCACATTTATCTTTATGAAAAATGTAAATTTTCTCACATATTATGCCTATATTTATCACAAATACTTTTTTTATTTATATTTTAAACTCCTTTAATAAAACAGCATGGATTTTTGACACGCACATAGGCTACTTTGTTATTCGTTACCTGTCCTTTATTTGACAGATAACTACTTAGGAAAAATATAGCCTATCTGTTTGGACACTGATTAATAAATTGTTGCGTGTTTCATGAATTATATCCCTTTATTTTAGTAAAACGTGAGTCACTGAATAATTTCGCTCCCATTATTAAGGCGATTTAGCTAAATTATTGAAACTAAAAAGAATGGACGGGTTAATAAAACGTCATAAAAAAACTGCAACTCCTGCAGCCGCATTTAAATGCCGGAGTGTAGCCCTATTCTATTCCTTAAAATATCACATATCAAATTCAGAAACAACACATTCCAGCGGATAGATCACCTCTTATTTAACACAGACCTACGAATTTATTATCGAATTTAAGATTTTAAGATCATTATTGAGACGTTTCAGTTTCTCGCAGAGAGACAGCTAAAAGCGCACCCTGTTTTTATTTATTTTATTTTACTAAAGCACAAGGTTTTGTTGTTATCGTGAGCGCACACAAATAAAAGTAGACCATTTGTAGTCTTGTACTAATTTGTAAGCTATCGCCAAAAATGACGGAAGGCCTGTTTTAAGTTGTTTCTGTCATGAGGAGAAAATCCATCAGAACGCGCCGGCGCTTTCGTCGGCCAGAGGGATAACAATGTAATCAATTTAGTTTCATATTTATATTTAAATATTGGGCTATTGCCTAATATATATTTTTTAAAGATGTCACCAATGTTGATTATGAAAAGGGAATAGCATGACGTATGCGCAATGTTGGGAGACAAATGCAGCGGGTCAGACATAAGTTCGACCACTTCATTAAGTTTTGTTTTATAGTAAGTCTTTCTTTAAAATGAATTTCGTTTTGTAGAAATTGTATCTTAATTTCAATCAATGTTTCATCAACCAATTGCCTATATTTAATTAGGAAGAAAACCTTGAACGTCGGGTGTGGAATGGAAACGAAACGGCCTTTGAATTCACCTTATTCCGCCACGCCCATTTTTAATTCTCCGCTCTTCCGCATTTTGTCATCCGACTTCCGCTAAACTGACGCGGCGCATCCGGTTGCTAGATCAGTGGTTAGAAGATTGTTTATAACTCGCTATTAATTGATCAAAATGACAAATAAAGTTAATCACGTAAATGTTTTAAATTGGGAGCACGGAGAAAATGTCATACGAAGATCAGATGGTCTTATAATGTCCCATCCATCGTCGTTGTTAACGTGGGTAGACGATATGAAGAAGTGGCCAGAGGTAACCTACGGGGACATTTTCAACTACTTCGTCCTGTCAGAAGGAGTTGATGGAGCGGCAATGAAAAATTATAAAAGTACTGAGGCCTACCAATATTTACACAGTGGGAAAGTGGGTCGTGTACTGTTACACAGTGCGGGTGACTTCGTCTTTTTAAAAGCAAATGTGCACCCCAGCCAGTCCAGCAGTCCACATCACTCTGCGTGGGTACTAGTTAGTAACCAGGGATCAGTGGAGACTACTGGATGTTCGTGCATCGCTGGTTTGGGAAGGTCGTGTAGCCACGCAGCCTCGATATTATGGAAGGTAAGACTATCACACACATTATTATTATTATTATTATTATTTACGTTTTGTTAACATAAGTATGTTATAAATTTAAGTATATTAACATGTGTTTGTGACATATACACAGAATTGATGACCATCTGCAGGCTAAGTATCTTGTCAAATCTCTTACTTGTGCAGTGGAGTAAGGTAAGTGAATGGTGTCCAGGGTAGGGTTGCACCAGCCGACGGTAAGTTCTTTCTTAAATTGGAATTTAAAGTCCACATTAGATGCTTAGTAACTGCTAGCTTTTTTACATTCTAACCTATTTTACCAGATGTAACTAATGATAAGGTACTACTAAATCATGAATAACAAATGTTTTTATATGCAAATAACATTCAGAAACTTTATTTGAGACGAAAAAAGGATCATTATTGATCATGACTTTTTATTTGACATGCAAAACACGGAACGATGGGACCGATGCAAAAAGCGGGTTCGTGTTAACATTAAGTCAAATCACGCTATCATCTGATATAAGGAATAAGGTTGGTAAACATCAAGTGTAATGAATGTATAATTAATTAAATAAGACAACTGAATGTTTTGAAACTTCTTTTAAGTATACAAACTCATCAGTAAATATGTTTGGTCTCAGGTCGAAAATGCTGTGTCCAGTGGGCTCACTGGCATTGCCTGCACAGATGAGCAGCGGCTCTGGAATGTGGGGACCCAGAGGAACCTCTGCCCAAAGAGGTTAATGGACATCACCTTTTCCCACCACCGAGCTGCTGATGTGCTGATGACGCCAGAGGTAATGTCCAACAATCAACCTCTGCCTCCCACTCCTTCATTTCGCACCCAGGATGAGCTGAGAGAGGGTCTCAAGCATCTTCGACTGCCTGTGTCAAGCCTTCTGCACAAATGCCTGAGTGCTGCACAGGGACAGGAGCCAGAACAGCCTGCGTCCTCACCGCATGCTGACCATGATGGCACCAACATCTGCCAGAGGTGTATGTTGTTTTATGACAGTTTCGTGGGCATTGGTCCCAACAAATGTACAGCACTGGAGCGTGCAACTCTGGAGCAGAGTTCCTCTCACCTGTGGCATGACTCTCGTAAGATTAGAATCACTGCAAGCACAGCAAAGAAGGTCCCCATCAGAGGCAACCCTCAAACCTTCATCAGAGAGCATCTCTACCCACGGTTCCATGGGAATGCAACAACTCACCATGGCTTAGAAAGTGAGGCATCTGCCTTACAGTGGGTAGAGGGTTGTGGGTTTACAGTCAGCCGCAGAGGCACAGTCGTGTGTGCAAGCGAGCCCTGGCTGTCAGCAAGCCCAGATGGAGTTTTGAACTCAGAGGAACTGCTGGAGATCAAATGCCCTCTCCTTAAAAGTGATGAGTCTCTGGAGGACCTGTTCAGAAGTCAGAGGTATGATGTGAAGATGGTGGAGGGGACACCTCAGCTGCAGCCAAATGGTCCACGGGGCTTCTATGTGCAAGTGCAGCTTGGCATGTTCTGTACAGGGCTGAGGGCCTGTAAGCTGCTCATCTGGGTTCCATCACAGCAAGTTCTGCTAAACGTCCCATACAATGAGCAATTCTGTGCCAAGACTGTAGCAAGACTAAAAGCCTTTTATTTTAAGTATATGCTCCCTCATGTGTCAGATGAGTTTCAGTCAGGCCGCCTGTTGCTTTCCACAAGATACATGCAGCTTTGTAAGTAAGCAGGAATGAGAATAATTAGGGTTAAGGACAGGATATTATGTAATTGGGGTGGGGTGGGATGTGAGACTGTAACTATTTTAAATCAGTTGTTTTCAAATCCGTTGTGTTAAGATAACTTTGATATATTTTAGAAAATGTATAATTTAATATAAGTTGTTTACAATAAGCTAGAGACAGTGGAGGTAGTATTTCATTATTGAATTTTCATATACAATAAACAAAGATTGTAAAAATAACTTCAGAACAGGTAACATCTGGTCACATTGTAAAGGTTTATAAAAATAACTATTCAGAACAGGTAACATCTGGTCACATTGTAAAGGTTTATAAAAATAACTATTCAGAACAGGTAACATCTGGTCACATTGTAAAGGTTAATAAAAATAACTATTCAGAACAGGTAACATCTGGTCACATTGTAAAGGTTTATAAAAATAACTATTTACACTGATTAAAGCAAAACAGACATGGAACACACCTACAAATCAACACTCATCCTCAACATCGGAAATGATGCTGCTTCGGAGGTTACACAGGGCTGCGCAAATTCTCAAAATTTTATCAATTTTAGGGGTGAGGTTGATTGGAACTGTTTGAGAAAGTATTTTGAAGGTTTTCAGTCGACATATGACCCGCTCAACGTGGACACGTACATTGGCGATGCGCCTGGTGTTGGTGGTGTCTTCTTCAGAGAGTTGCATGCCTTTCTTGGTGAATGCAGGAATCACAAGTTTCACCTTCCTTTCATAGAGGAGATCCGTAATAGTGAAGCCTCTGTCTGCCATTACTTCATCGCCTGGACGAAGGTATTCCAGGAACCCTGAATTTGTAGTTATGAATTTATCACTGCACCTTCCTCCATATGCTGGCGAGATGAACATGATTAGTCCACATGGTGCAATGGAGACCAGGTATTTGATGGTGTTCTGGCCGTAATAATGGCTGTAGGACTCACCTCTCGAGTCAAGGTTGCGTGGCTTTTGAAGGGGTGTCTCTGAACAGTCAATCACACATGTAGTATTTGGGAACTGTTCTCTGAAACACTGAGGCATTGTTGCCTGGATTGTCTCCCTGGGAAGCCATGGAATGTAATGTCTCATGTTCTCCTCCATGATGTCAAGCCAACACGAAATGACCTTGCTTACAATGGACTGAGAAACACCAAACCTTTCAGCAAGATCACCCTGCAATAAATTAAGACGGAGCTTCATCAGGGTCATGAGGAGCTGATCCCAAATGTGTAGCTGGAAGCTGTTGGTGTATGTAGTAGTAAGGTGCTCAGCAACTGAATGAAATGCATCCAATGTTAAACCTGTGTAGAGCTGACAAAGGTGATCGTTTCTCAGCAGAGTTGTGTACAATGGCATCGGCTCAGCGCATTGGGTTCCCATGTCAGATGTAGATGGCTTCAAGTTGAGATGTGCTTCTGAAGCATAGTTGTGGTCAGAGACAGATGGATCCTCCCATTGTGTTTCTGCATCACAGATCAGGGGCATGTGGATGTGATCATCCTCACTGTTGTCCACTGCATCACTGGTGCTCATTGATGCATCTGTGGAAAAATATAACCATATATAACCAACATTTTTACATTAGTTCTTAAAATACATCATGAGAATTAATATTTCAATATTAATATCTGAATGAGAGAGGTAGCTAGCTGGCCTATCATCTGCAATATCTGTAACTTGCTGGAATAATGTGAGCTATTTTAAGACTGTAATGTACCATAATATCTTGTACTATTGTAAATATGAAACATATAGGTGGCAATGGTAATAATGCAAAATTCGTTGTATTAACTGCTCATTACTTATTTTAAATGTATTCATAGAAGGGACTTCACATATCTAACATTAGACTAACAAGCACATGGCTAGCTAAGTTAGCTTACCTGAATCTGACAACCTGTTTAGCACCCGGCGTGACTTCTTTACCGGAACATCGTAGCCGAGCCATTTCTCGGGGTAAGGGTGTTCTTCAGTCGGCTTCCCATCCACGAAATGATAAGAACACACGTAAGGGCGCTTGGGTGGGCACTTCAAATTTAGCGCCTTCCGCCATAGCCTCAGGTGCTCCTCGTCTTTAGGTGGTGGGTGTAAATCATAAAGTGCACCACAACACTCCAAACGCTTCGCTTTGTGTTCATAACATCTTTGGTGCAACTGGTCTCTCCTCTTAATCCAATTATTATGGCAGCCCCTAACCGAGCATATAATACTTGACATATTATGTAACTTTTTTTACCGTTACGGAAATAGGATTACGGCTAGCAACTAGTCTTTTACTGTCTATGTTTACGTCCCTCTCAACCGGAAGTAAGATGACAAAACGAACGTAATGGCGCCGCCCTTGTTGTCGCGGAAAATAAGGTGAATAAGGCTGAAGCAATATAGGCCTACGTCTTTCTGTTTTTATTAAATTTCTTAAATACATGTCTTTATTACTTAATTAATTGATAAGATGTTTTGGTCTAACAATATATTTTAGCTGCTCTAAATTCTAAGTTAGACACAAATTTGCGCATAGGCTAGGCTATATAAGATTCCCTTATAGACAAGCGCGTAAATTGCTGTTTCGGTCGCAAATTTTCAGTAATTTCGATCGGTGCATCAAATAATAGTCCTAAACTAAATTCATGTATTTACAGTAAAAGAATAAAGAAATAGCCTAACTCTAGACTTATTGGCTATGCTGTTTACGTTTGGGCAATATAATAATAATAATAATAATAATATCTCAGCAAAGACCGAACATATTTATTTGTCTCGGCACACGACCGCAACAGTAACACAGTAGCACAGCGCATCAAAGCTTACTGTTGTCTTGGCTACCTTACAAACGGCGATGGAAAAACAGTGAATTTTCCCCCCTTTTGTGGTAATTTAGCACTAGTATGGTATTCTGCTTGAATTTTTGGGCTTCAGTTGGATGCTTTATTTGTATCTTTATTCAATTGAGTTTAGTTCTAAAAAAGCAAAGGCTAGTAAATAATCTGCGACGGGGCCCATCATAGCGTGGGGGCTGCGGGGGGTGTCCCGTACGCCCATGATGTAATGGTAATGCATCGCTTACAATGGGTTCATGTTTACTATCAGACGATTTTAATGTGTTAATGTTTCAACTATATCGTGCAATTATAGCTATGTAACAATCTGATAAACTGCAATTGTGCAGTTTGTATCCATTAACACGCTCATAAACATTACAAAAAGAAATGTCATGCCATAAGCGACACAATTACGAACAACAAAAAAACGTTATCCCAATAATCAACATTTTGTTATTCAACAAGTGCTAGGCTATTAAGATAAAACGTTTCTGCTATAGAGTTTGCGCCTAATCTGAGTCTCCACAATGGACTACACAATGCATATGAATATTTTTATAGGCCTATTTGTATTTCGACTGCAGTTAAGAGCAAAATGACGAGAACATGTTTAACATTGGAAGTTTAAGATTCTTTATTAAATATTCTTACTTTATGCAAAACATATAGGCATCTGTATATTGTACTTCTATAACATCATAACATAAATCATTAAATTATAGTTCAGATGAACCGTACAAACCCAATCTTGTTTTTTGCTATTTATTTAGGCCTATTTATTTATATCAGCAGATCTGTGTTGATTCAGTTCATTTCAATAACTGCTGATGTTGCAAACTGTGGTTAAGCTGTAAAGCAGCTCGAAAGAATTGACCAAGATATGTAACATTATGGCTCCGTATTATTAGAAGAATAACTGTACAGAATCTTTACTGCCATCCAATGTTCCTTAAAGACAAAGAAATAAAATAAAAATGTTAAAGAAAAACAAACAAAAACAACAAACCGATTGTGTTCCATTTATATATCAATGTATATTTTTTACATTATCTTGTGTGTATAAAAAGCACTCACCCAACCTAACAGTGCTTGACAAGTTTGAGATAGGGGGAAGGGCGCTTTGTTTAAAATGTTTGTCATCAAAGCCATTAATCCAGAGGGCGGGAGACTCAAAATATTAGCCTAAGCTATGCGCGCGACTGACCTTTTTGCAATCTTAGTGCTTTTTGTTAATTTTAACATCCTGATCTGATCATATGAAATAAGCTGACGAAATATACAATTGTTAGACTCTGTTATGAGTATTTGCAGTAAGTTTCTTTATTTGTTTGTGTTATGGAGATTTGCAGTGTTTTGTAGTGTTTCACGCTCCACTCCAGAAGTTCCGAATGGGATCAACCCTCCCCCCGCGCGTTTGCCAGCGTCTGCTGCTGCCGAGCAGAGTATGTGCGAAGTTTTGACTGGAGCGAGGAGGGATTTTGTAAAAGTCGGAGCGTCGTGTTTTTTTTGTTTTTTTTTTTTGTTTTGTTTTTTAAATCTGCAAGAAATGTTATGAGTTTGGCGTGTGGTAGGAAAAAAAGTTTGCACAATAAGCCACTACGCAAATGTGTGTCTAAGCCTAGACCAGCTAAAATATATTGTTCGACCAAAAACATCTTATCAATTATTTAAGTAATAAAGACATGTAATAAAGTAATACATACATTTAATTAAAACAGAAATACGTATATTGCTTCAGCCTTATTCAAAGGCCGCGGAAACATGGTTTCGTTTCCATTCCACACCCGACGTTCTTGGTTTTCTTCCTATTTATTAAATATAGGCAATTGGTTGATGAAACATTGATTGAAATTAAGATACAATTTCTACAAAACGAAATTCACTTTAAAGAAAGACTTACTATAAAACAAAACTTAATGAAGTGGTCGAACTTATGTCTAACCCGCTGCATTTGTCTCCCAACATTGCGCATCCGTCATGCTATTCCCTTTTCATAATGAACACAGGTGAAATTAAAAAATAATAATAATAGGCAATAGCCCAATATTTAAATATAAATATGAAACTAAATTGGTTACATTTTTATCCCTCTGGCCGACGAAAGCGCCGGCGCATTCTGATGGATTTTTTCCTCATGACAGCTGAAACAAAAACAGGCCTTCCGTCATTTTTGGCGATAGCTTATGCAAGATTACGAATGGTCTACTTTTATTTGTGTACGCTCACAATAACAACAAAACCTTGTACTTCTGAATAATAAAATAAAATAAAAAACAGGGTGCGCTGTCTCTCTGCGAGAAACTGAAACGTCTCAAAAGTGAACTTAAACTCAGCGAATAATTGTACCTAAAAAGAAAGAAATAACTCAATTCGATAAGATATAGGTCTGTGTTAAATAAGAGGCGATATATCCGCTAGAACGTGTTGTTTCTTAAATCATGGCCAGTGCTCGTTGCTGCTGTTATCAGTTCTCTTGGCGCTCGTGCACACGCGCAGTTTTCACACAGACAATCGAGCGTTTCGGTCTGGTAAAAGCACAAAACAAAATGCACACAACGTATCCTTGCTCTTGATGTACAATCACTGATGAACACCTTTGGTTTTAATGAGTAAATTTGCCTAAATATTTATTCCTGCCGGTATTTTAGTCTGCGATATCAAAATCACTAAACATTACATAGCATATATAATAGCCAAAATAATAATAATAATAATAATAATAATAATAATAATAATAATAATAATCAAGAACAATTAAAAAATCAAGAACAACAGCAGTTAATAAGAATTATTGCTCTTAATGCGGTCTTAATGCTGGACCGTTCTCATTTCGCTCCGCATATGGAACTTGAAGGATTTTTTTATTTTATTTTATTTTTTTTTGCAAAGAGCAAACCAGAATGAAAATATTACATTTATAATCCGTGTGCTCCTAATATATATATATATATATATATATATATATATATATATATATAAATATATATATGCCTAATGACTGTTTAATGACAATAGCATGCAGTAAGACTTTGTGTAAAGGTCTTTCTTTTAATTTTTGATGCATAGAGTAGCCTAAGACTATCCCACGTTTTGAAATTAACTCTCACTTTAAATTTTCTAATGGTTTTTAAGGATGTTAAAAGGTTATATTATAATGTTATTGTTGTTTTACTTCGTCCTTTCATCTCCGTTTACAAACCGACATTTTATTATTACAGTCACTTTCCAATCCGTCCCTTTGCGCCACCTGGCGGTAGTTTTTTACACGCGACTGAATTTCAGTTAAAGCAACGGCCCTGCGGCGGCGGTATGCGCGGCGGTAATACCCATTTTGGTTGTCCACCTACTGTATTTATGCCATATTAAAGACTAATTACTTTAACCCCAAATGCTAATTACTTGTAATTTTACATTTTTAAACTTTGCCACTATCCGAGGTTTTGCCCATTCGTCAGCAAGATTTTTTTTTACTCATTTAAAATGCAATAAAATTTAGTATGATCACTTATTCTTTTACATATTTTAATACGTACAGGTCAGAATAAGTATGTTGTTTCAATTTTTACATAAATATAAGTGTTACACTGAATGACAATGGAACATTATTTCTCCCACATTATGACATTTTATTCTCCCAAAACTTATTTGAAACCTTTAAAAAGTAGATGTTTTACTTATATTTAATGTGCTTTCTATGAATATAAAATCACTTTTGTGCATTTCTATTGATGTGGACATCTAAATGTTTTTGACCCAAATGCATGAACCAGCTATCATTTAAATTATTTATTTATTGCTCTTCTGTTACCTTACCTTATGAAGCTTTAAGACAGTTATTCCTCTGGCAATGACTGAAATAACAGCCACAACCATATCAGTGGCCTAATAAACATTTTGCAACCTACACTGATGTTTTGATCTGTTCTTTCTTTGACCCTGTGTGCCTGTATGATACACAATGATCATTGATACACATGCATGATCTATTTTGATGCACAACAAACACTCAGTCAACATTTTTCACAAGTCATAAAGTTTCATAAATATATGCTCTTAATTAGGTTTCTATTAGAGACACTTCAGACTTAAAATCTTGAAAAATGAAACTTCTTTAAACTGTTGTATATAAAACATTTATGTTACATTCTGGCATCTTGATTCTGGTATTTTTTTAATCACTCTTAAGATTTGCAGGACAAAAGTTTGGAATAACTATGATTTAAGAAATTTTTAATTCATTTATTTCAAATAAATGCCATTCGTCTGAACTTGCTTTTCATCAAAGAATCCTGAAAACAGACACTATATAGGCCCTGTCCCAAATGGCGCACTTCATGTGGACTTTCGGTCTCGTGGACTTAAATTGCGTGTGCTCGCCGAGTCTACGAGTCCGTAGGCCGTCTCATTCAGCATTTTAACGCTCTGAAGTGTGCTCAGCAGCGCCCCCTTTGTACCCTTGAAGCGGTCTTCCGCGAAGCCCGCATAGATGCAGGCTCGGCACACTTTAACTACCCAGGAATCCTTGCGAAATGCCAATCAGACAACGGATGGGAGGAGATTTCGCTCAAGAGCAATTGATGACATGGCTGAGAAGAAAATATTTAAGTGTAGGTAACTGTTACAGATGCTAGTGCTGTAAAGATGAGACGTTCACGGAGATCCACTATTATGAGTATTTATTCACAAACGAAGGAGAGAATGCACACAACATCACATTAAACTAACAATTAGGACAGACAAGGAGTGAAGGGAGTGAGTCCATTATAAAGGGAGTGCTGATGATCAGGAACAGGTATAGGTAATCCGTGATGATGGGGAGATGACGAGGGAAGTGAGTGCAGGTGTGGAGACAGGAGGATCATGGGTAATGGAGTCCAGGAACAGAGGGAACTGTGACAGTACCTCCCCCTCCCGGTAGGCGCGTCCTCGCACCGTAGATGGAACAACCGGGAGGGGGGTGGGCGCCCTGGAGACCTCATGCAGGTGCAGGGAGAGGAGCGGACGGATACTGAGGTCTCCAGGGCAGGTCAGGGGCCGAGGGCGGCCATGGCGGGTCAATACTGAATTTGGGATTTTCCTTAGTTGTCAGTTATAATCATCAAAATTAAAAGAAATAAACATTTGAAATGTATCAGTCTGTGTGTAATGAATGAATATAATACACAAGTTTCACTTTTTGAATGGAATTAGTGAAATAAATCAACTTTTTGATGATATTCTAATTATATGACCAGCACCTGTATGCCACAAATGTGGTTAGACTGTTATAATGAAGTTATAATGAAATTTCCAAAAATGCTAATAACCTTTGATTAAATTGCCTATTGTAATGAAACTGGTCTAAATATATTCCTTGGGTCATGCCGAGAACATAGATACCAATTTTGCCATGGTCAGCTGAACTTCCTGTCCGCCATCTTGATTTTCTTTCAAAACCTACTTTTTTTTAACTCCTCCTAGACCGTTTGTCTGTTTTTTACCAAAACTGAATCGTATCATCTTCAGACCATGCTGGCAAAGGTATGGATTTCGTGCTGATAGACAAAACCTTTTTTGTTTACCGCATCAACAAAATTGATGGCATGAAATCAAAAGTTATCTGAGGCTGTATCTCTGCAATGCTTTGGCATATTGACACCAAAATTTGCATGTGCCGTTGTCACCTTACTCTGATCACACCACATAAATTTGGTAACAGCACCACCTACTGGTAAAAAGTGATAAACCATTAAATCATATTAATTGTTGTTTTTGATTTTCAGCCATTTTGACTAAAATCAAATTAAAATGCCTTTCAATTGGTTTGTTGGTCTGATGCTCCCAGCCATGATGGTATGACTTATACCTTCTTTGTGCTTGGCCCCTAAATTGCTGCTTGCATCTATATTTTTATTTCTTCTTTTTGTGTGTTCTGTGACATTTTTATAGCCAAGATAACTAAAGTAATTTTTTGTGACTACAAACTTAATTATTACTTTCACTGTTGTCTGAGATGCTGTTGGCAAATATCACTGACTTTTGTATATAAGATACATTCAAATTAGCTTAATATACATAGAAAAAAATGTCATGTTTGTGCTGAAAGGAATAACTGATTGAATTTAAATACTCATGGTTTAACACTGCTTCTGAAGAGATATAGGTTAACTCATGGTGATGTGATCATGTGATGACAAATTTGCACCTTAATCAACCATTTGCCTATAAACACTAGATAAAACAGAAAAATAATAATGTGACAATGGCAAATATCCTCTTCAGATGAGCTTCAATCAAATCTCATGAAGACATTTGACAAAGGCATTAAAAGCATCATCATTAAACCCTATAAAACATGTAGTTCCCCAAAACCCAGATGAAACTCAGCTTCGAAGTTCACTGTCAATGTAGTGATTGTGTTGAGCTGCTCACTTCACTGAGATGGCTGATGATAAAAACAATTCACTAATACATGAATGAGAGAAAGACTTTATTAGATCTTATACAAAAAAAGAATCATGTACATGTATATACAGTAGAGTCCAGAAAAGGTCACCGTGACTTTGGTTTTGATGATGATGTCTCTGTATTGGCTCCATATTCATCATCATTTAATAACTGTCAGTAAAATAAAACACAGACAGTAACATATGCATTACTGCTGACACATCTGTTCAGAGGACTGACTAGTTCACATGATATTATTATTAGGGATGCAACGATGTATCGTCCGCCAATATTTATCGGATGATTTTTGCTCAATTTACAACCATCGGCATATCGGCTGTAGCAGGAAAAAGGCCGAAATTAATAAACAGTCAGTTTGTTATAAACTGCATGAAGACACTGAGCTGTATAATGTCTGTTGCTTAATCCTGCTTGTGTCTGCGCTTTAATGTTAATCAAATAACAAAAGATCGCACACTATTCTTGAATAAATAACTTCTGTTTTCATAAGTGTTGCGGGACCCCATCCGAATGATGACCAAAACTTTACTGATGTTTTATAAAGTTTATTGCTTCCATTTTCACTTCAAATAAATCACCACAAAAGCTAAACAATACAAAGCACAAGAAGTGTGCATTAATCTCTCTCTCTCCATTGCATTATCTTGAAAACACTAACTCAATTACAACTAACAGTTAAGTAGGGTTGGGTATCGAGAACTGGTTCCAAATTTCAAAGACCCAGGTATTCGATACGATGCGCGCATTTCGATTCAGTTTATCGATTCCTGACCTTTTTTCAGTCATTCTCACACGGTGAACAGCAGTGGGCATTTTACAGTTGTATCTATCTGCTAGGACCTGTGACAAGGACCTTATCTCATCACACACATACGCAGTTCATTACAAATCGGCACTGACTTTTGCTTCAACACGGCATTAATCTGAAGGAATGCACCATGTTTGGGGCCGTTCACATGTCGTGTCTAAAAACACGTGGAAAGCGTGGCTGCGCCACTTTCTCCTCCTTTCCAAAGCGCTTTCGCTCCTGTGGAGTCTGTCGTTGCTATGCACTCTGCAAGATGATGAGGTAGTATCAGCAAAGGATTAATTGATTTCTAGCTGTTGCTTTAGCTTTACTAGATTTATTTATGGAGATGAGAAATAAAACACGGCTGAGATTTTGATGTTATAGAAAGGCCGAAGCTGATCGGTTGGTTCTTGTCACATGATCTGCGGTGCGCTTGAGGCATTCCTGGAAACATTTGAAATAACGAACATTTGAAATAACACGAGTCCTAAAGCATAGCAATAGCAGCGTCTCACACTCGGGTACAAAAACAGTTACAGCCTACTGTTTATAGCCTAAATGTGGCAAGAATAAAAGGTAAAAATTATTATTAAATATTTGCTCTTTTTTTCTCCATAAAAAAAAAAAAGATTGGAATCGAAATCGAGAATCAATAAGAACTGGATTCGATAAGCAGAACCAGAATTGGAATCGTTAAAATTAAAACGATAACCAACCCTTCAGTTAACAAATACATACGAATCTAATGACTTTTTGGGGATGCTTAATAAACGGACAAACTTTAAATCTGCAAAATAACTCTGTAGAACTGCGTGCTCTCCTTGTCAGCCCGCAGGCTAGAACATCCGAAGACTAGAACAACTTCACAATTTATACAGTGAAAAATATGCAGTGCTATTTTACATTTGTTTACTTTCTGTAACTGAAAACTTTTTAAACCTACATAAAAAGCACTGTTTATTTTATATTTTGTTCTGTTGTCTTTATATAGGCCTGCTGAATGTTAAACGGATCCAATCCATGTTCATTAAAAATTATTTGATGATGCAGCAATAAACCATCATGTACATTTGAATGCAGGTGTTTTTGAACTTTGCTTATTTAAAACATGATCAAAATATTATCTATAAGAGAGGAAGTGACATATCGGTATCGGACAATAATTGTTTGTTCAAATCGGTATCGGTCCCAAAAAAAATAATATCGGTGCAACCCTAATTATTATATTATATGATATGAATCAATACTTACAATAGTCTCTCCAGTTTATAATGTGGATTATCTTTTAAAGCAGAGAGACGCTTTACACTTCCATGTTCTATTTTATTCCCATACAGACTCAGATCTCTGAGGTGTGAGTTTGATCTCAGAGCTGAAGCCAGAGCAGCACAACCTTCAGCTGTGATATCACAATTACTCAACCTGCAGAAAACAATGACACACTCTCAGTTCAGCAGAAACTACACAACCACAGAGAGACTGACATATTAAATACTAAATCTGTGTGGGTTAAATGTGCTGCACTCCCTGCCCAACCCCCCTTGTGTTGTTGCCAGTAAAATGTTCCTCTATCTTCATCTTGTAGGCCAGCTTAGCATCTTTGATGCCTCTTTTTAGGTTAGCTCTTACAACATTATGAGCCCTGTCACCTGATTTGAAGGCCATATCACGGGCTCTGAGGAGTGTATAGACCTCTGACATCATACAGGGTTTCTGGTTTTGAAAAACCCAGATGCGCTTTTCCTCAGTGACAATGTTTTTAGTAGTTGGGTTCATCCATTTCCTGAGAGGAGTATAAGCTGGGACAAAGAACAGTGAGACATGGTCAGATAGACCCAGATTCGGGAGAGGCACAGCTCTATAGCCATGCTTGATATTAGAATACACACGATCAAGTGTGTTACTTCCTCTGGCGACACATTTTACATGTTGTGAAAATTTTGAAAGGACAGTCTTTAAACATGCCTGATTGAAATCACCAGCTATGATATGAACTCCCATCAGGATAGGCCCTCTGGTGTTTACTAATAACACTGTGCAAATAGGTGAGAGCTGTGCTAATGTTAGCAATGGGTGGAATGTAAACAGCAGTAACAACAACCACTGTTAGCTCTCGTGGCAGATAAAAGGGTCTAAATATGATTGTCATGGTCTCTATATCAGGTGAACAGTAGCTCTCTATGATGCGGCTTTGTGAGCACCAGTCATTGTGTACATGCATGCAAAGTCCTCCACCTTTGCGTTTACCAGAATCCATGGTGCAGTCCCGCAATATAGTGTGGGCTTGCCAGCTATACAACAGTGTCGGGAATCCCCTGGTGTAAGGTCTCAGTTATTATAATCACACAACAGTCAAGTAACGAGTTGTTGTTCACTATCAGTAGCTCCATATCGTCCATTTTGTGTGTGATGGACCTGGCATTGGAGAGAAATAAGCTCGGGAGCAGTGGTTTATGTGGCTGTTTACTCAGCATAGTGAGTAGGCCCGTCCGGCAGCCTTGCTTTTGTTTTCTCTCTTTCTGCCACCTGCGCTGCTTGACACACCCGATAAAAAACCATGTAGATCCAACTATGTCCGCTGGGATCCTGTTTGCTTGTTAAAAGTCTGCCGTAATGACCATTCTGGATTGCAATTCATTATTAATCAATTCCTGCCGGCTATAGACTTGCTTCACTTGACAAAACTTAGCACAAATGAGCATACACATTAAGATATTCATAAAACACAAGCACCATACTGGTGAGCTAAAAGCTGCAGCACTCATGCACGCCGCCATCTTGGTACAAATGAATTGCATTTTGGAATTAGGAATAACTGTTTATTTTTACTTAATTGTGTTTTAATCTAAATCACTATGATTTGAATAACATACAGAGAATAATTCCTTAAAATAATGATACGTGTCTCTTTTAAGATTAATGTATGATCTTACCTCAGTTTCTCCAGTTTACAGTGAGGATCCTTCAGTCCATCAGAGAGCAGCGTCAGACCTTTATCTCCTGTTTTATTCTCAGTCAGATTCAGTTCTCTGAGGTGTGAGTTTGATCTCAGAGCTGAAGCCAGAGCAGCACAACCTTCAGCTGTGATATCACAATTATTCAACCTGCAGAGAATAATGACACACTCCCTTAGTTCAGCAGCAACTACACTATCACAGAGAGACTGAGATATTAATTACTAAATCTGTGTAGGTTTAATGTTTTTTTTTTTTTTTTTTTTTTTTTTTTTTTTACCTTTTCCTTTATTGTGTTTCACGAGTTTGTGTGCCCATATAATCTTAGAGTAAGTGGTAAACAGATTTGGCTTGCTGTCTGCTATAAAGGTGCTCAGAGATGATATTCTACTCGAGCTATGATTGCCCCCCATTACACAGACAAAATAATATACAAAAAGGAGAAGGCGAGGAAGAGGGATGCTAAAAGAACCAACAACAGGAACTGGTAAGAGGCTGTTTTTTATACCTTAGTATTAATTAGAAGATTAGATGGGCGTACTCCTTACGAAATTAAGTTAATAACTTCACTAATTTAAGTCATGATTTGAATAACATACAGAGAATAATCCCTTCTCTTTTAAGATTAATATATGATCTTACCTCAGTTTCTCCAGTTTGCAGTGAGGATCCTTCAGTCCATCAGAGAGCAGCATCAGACCTTTATCTCCAATTTTATTCTGAGTCAGATCCAGTTCTCTGAGGTGTGAGTTTGATCTCAGAGCTGAAGCCAGAGCAGCACAACCTTCAGCTGTGATATTACAATCAAACAACCTGCAGAAAACAATGACACACTCTCTTAGTTCAACAGGAACTACACAACCACAAAGAGACTGAGATATTAAATACTACCTCTGTGTGGGTTTAATTATTACCTTTTGCTTTATTTTGTGTTTCATATAATATAACCATATAATCTTAAGAGTAAGTGGTTAACAGATTTGGCTTGCTGTCTGCTATAGAGGGGCTCAGAGAGGATATTCTACTCAAGCTCTGATTGCCCCCCATTGAAAAGGCAAAATAATATACAAAAAGGAGAAGGGGAGGAGTATGGATGCAGAAAGAACTAACAACATGAAGTGGTAAGAGGCTGTTTTTTATACCTTAGTATTAATTCGAAGATTAGATGGGCGGCGACTCCTGAAATTATGTTATTAACTTCACTAATGTATGTCACTATTATTTGAATAACATACAGAGAATAATTCCTTCTCTTTTAAGATTAATGTATGATCTTACCTCAGTTTCTCCAGTTTACAGTGAGGATCCTTCAGTCCATCAGAGAGCAGCGTCAAACCTGCACCTCCTATATTATTCTCAAACAGATACAGTTCTCTGAGGTGTGAGTTTGATCTCAGAGCTGAAGCCAGAGCAGCACAACCTTCAGCTGTGATATTACAATTAAACAACCTGCAGAAAACAATGACACACTCTCTTAATTCAGCAAGAACTACACAACCACAGAGAGACTAAGATATTAAATAGTAAATCTGTGTGGGTTTAATGATTTTATTAGTCTTTGTTTACTTTTTGTTTTGTGTATTATCGTAAAACACCATGATTTGAATAACATACAAGGACAATCTCTTAAAATAATATGATACTTGTCATTGTTAAGATTAATGCATGATCTTACAACAGTTTCTCCAGTTTACAGTGAGGATCCTTCAGTCCATCAGAAAGCAGCGTCAGACCTCGACCTCCTATTTTATTCTCAGACAGACTCAGTTCTCTGAGGTGTGAGTTTGATCTCAGAGCTGAAGCCAGAGCAGCACAACCTTCATCTGTGATATCACAATTACTCAACCTGCAGAAAACAATGACATACTCTTAGTTCAGCAGAAACTACACAACCACAGAGAGACTGACATATTAAATACTAAATCTGTGTGAATTTAATGTTTTTTTTTTTTTTGCCTTTTGCTTTGTGTATTTCACAAGTTTTTGTGCCCATATAATCTTAGAGTAAGTGTTAAAGAGAGTTGGCTTGCTGTCTGCTATAAAGGTGCTCAGAGAAGATATTCTTGTAACGAAGCGGGACTGAGGCAGAGATCCAAATGCAGCATTTTATTAAAGTGAGAGTGGTCGTACAGGCAGGGTCAATCAGGAGCGAACAGGAACAGCAAGGAACAGGCAGAATCGTGGTCGAGGAACAGGCAATGATCAGAGGCAGGCAGATATCAATCACAGAACAGGATAACAAAGCGAGGGTCAAAAGCAGGAACAGACAGGATAAACACAGGGTAACGCTTAGAATTGCAACAATAGTTAACAAGACTTCGCGGTGAGGTAGTGTGTGTGAAAGTTCTTTATAGTCCTGGTAATGCGTGGCAGCTGGGTGTGGTGATTAGTGTGGTGATTGGTAGAGTGAGTGCAGGTGAATGGCAGAGAGGATTATGGGGAATGTAGTCCGGGAAGTGACAGGAACATGACAGGAACAGATGGTGATCGTGACATAACGCCCCCCTCCCGGAAGGCGCGTCCTCGCGACGTAAATGGAACAGCTAGGGAGGGGGGGTGGGTGCATTGGGGACTGGTATGCGGACATGAACAGGGTCCCCAATGCAGGTTCCAGGAACTCGGCCACCATGGCGGGTCAGGTGCTACGGGCAGCAACGGCAGGTCGGGTGGCTCGGGCGGCCACGGCCGGTCAGGTGACCTGGAGAGCCATGGCAGGTCGGGTGGTTCAGGCGACCATGGCAGGTCGGGTGGTTCGGGCGGCCACGGCAGGTCGGGTGGCTTGGGCAGCCGCGGCAGGTCAGGCGGTTTGGGCAGCCACGGCAGGTCAGGCGGCTTCGGCAGCCACGGCGGGTCAGGTGGCTTGGGCAGCCACGGCAGGTCAGGCGGCTTGGGCAGCCACGGCGGGTCAGGTGGCTTGGGCAGCCACGGCAGGTCAGGCGGCTTGGGCAGCCACGGCGGGTCAGGTGGCTTGGGCAGCCATAGCAGGTCAGGTGGCAGGGGCGGCCACGGCAGGTCAGGTGGCAGGGGCGGCCACGGCAGTTCAGGTGGCTTGGGCAGCCATGGCAGATCAAGAGTCTCTGGCGACCACGGCGGGTCAGGTGGTCTGGGCAGTTCAGGGGCCGCTGATGACCGCGGCCGTGCAGGGTTCCCACCCACAAACTCCCCACCCCTAGGTATACTGCCCCCCCCCAAAAAAGTTCTTGGGGATTTCAGCGGGGCCCGTCGCAGGTTCGTGGGCAAGGAGTTCGGGTGGCGGCGGCAGGGCCAGGCGTGTGGGTGAAGCCGTCAGGGCAAGACTCCTGAGTGGCGCTGGCAGCGCAAGGAGTTTGAGCGGCGCTGGCAGGGCTGGAAGCGTGGATGGCGCCGGCAGGGCTAGAAGCGTGGATGGCGCCGGCAGGGCTAGAAGCGTGGATGGCGCCGGCAGGGCAAGAAGCACGGGTGGCGCCGGCAGGGCAAGAAGCACAGGTGGCGCCGGCAGGGCAAGAAGCACAGGTGGCGCCGGCAGAGCGAGGAGCTTGGGTGTAAGAAGGGGAAGAATAGAATGAGCCTTCCTCCTCTTCCTCCTCCTCCTCTTCCGAGGATGAGGCGATGGTTCACCGGTTGGAGCATGTTCAGGAGCAGACTCACTGGCTGAAGCGGGTTCTGGAGCGGACTCAATGGCTGGAACGCCCCTCACATCCTTGAGCACTGCAGGGGCGGCCATCTTGCCCGTGGGCACTGGCAAAGCAGCCATCTTGTCCAGCGCGTCCAGGGTGCTTGAGTCCATAGCAACCGGCGAACTTGAGTGCGTTGCAATTGGCGAACCTGAGTCCATGGCAACCGGCGAACTTGAGAGCGTTGCAACCGGCGAACTTGAGAGCGTTGCAACCGGCGAACTTGAGAGCGTTGCAACCGGCGAACTTGAGAGCGTTGCAACCGGTTGGCTTGAGTGCGAAGCGACCGCCGGGCTTGAGTGCGAAGCGGCCGGCGGGCTTGAAAGCGAAGCGGCCGGCGAGGACTTGGCGATGCCAGCTGCTCGGACCGTAGTCAGTGGAGGATCAGCCACACTGGAACGCAACCCTCTCCACTCCCGGACTGATCTAGAGACGTGACGTGACGTGACTCTGGGTGATCAGCGGCGACGTGACGTTGCTCTGGGCGATCAGCGAAGGCGTGACGTTGCTCTGGGCGATCAGCGAAGGCGTGACGTTGCTCTGGGCGATCAGCGAAGGCGTGACGTTGCTCTGGGCGATCAGCGAAGGCGTGACGTTGCTCTGGGCGATCAGTGGAGACCTGAACTGTTGCTGTTGTGATGGTAGCCGCCATCTGGTGCATGTTACGTGGCGCGGCGGCCATTACGTGACCTACCATGGTGTCGCATTCCTCCGCGACTCCCACAGTAAACAGAGACCCAACAGACAACAATGCATAGTCCATAAAGCTGTTGAGTGACGAACGCGGTCCCTCTCGTCTTAGTTGATTCTGGAGAGGTTGGTTGACGCCATCACAAAAGAAATCAATCAGAGCACAGTCCGGAAGATCAGAGAGGTAAGCAATGTCTAGATATTCCTGCACATATTCCTCTAAGGATCGCGTGCCCTGCGAACTCCACAATAGTAATTGCGTAATGTCCATACCGTGTAGATGCTCTCCGGGAAAACTGCTGGATCGTTGTGGCGGCGAAGTCTTCTGTAACGAAGCGGGACTGAGGCAGAGATCCAAATGCAGCATTTTATTAAAGTGAGAGTGGTCGTACAGGCAGGGTCAATCAGGAGCGAACAGGAACAGCAAGGAACAGGCAGAATCGTGGTCGAGGAACAGGCAATGATCAGAGGCAGGCAGATATCAATCACAGAACAGGATAACAAAGCGAGGGTCAAAAGCAGGAACAGACAGGATAAACACAGGGTAACGCTTAGAATTGCAACAATAGTTAACAAGACTTCGCGGTGAGGTAGTGTGTGTGAAAGTTCTTTATAGTCCTGATAATGCGTGGCAGCTGGGTGTGGTGATTAGTGTGGTGATTGGTAGAGTGAGTGCAGGTGAATGGCAGAGAGGATTATGGGGAATGTAGTCCGGGAAGTGACAGGAACATGACAGGAACAGATGGTGATCGTGACAATTCTACTCAAGCTCTGAGCTCTGATTGCCTCCCATTACATAGACAAAATAATATACAAAACAGAGAAGGGGAGGAGGAGGGATGTCGAAATAGTTAACAACAGGAACTGGTAAGAGGCTGTTTTTTTATACCTTGGTATTAATTAGAAGATTAGAAGGGAGTACTCCTCCCGAAATTACATGTATAACTTCATTAATATCATAAAATCACTATGACCTGAATAACATTAATCTGTTAAGATTAATGTATGAACTTACCACAGTTTCTCCAGTTTACAGTGAAGATCCTTCAGTCCATCAGAGAGCAGCATCAGACCTGTACCTCCTATTTTATTCTGAGTCAGATCCAGTTCTCTGAGGTGTGAGTTTGATCTCAGAGCTGAAGCCAGAGCAGCACAACCTTCAGCTGTGATATCACAATACCTCAACCTGCAGAAAACAATGACACTCTCTCTTAGTTCAACAGGAACTACACAACTACAAAGAGACTGAGATATTAATTACTAAATCTGTGTGGGTTTAATGTTTTTATTACCCTTTATTTACTTGTTTTATTTGTGTGCTGTTATTGGAAATCACTATGATTTAAGCAAAATAAGGTGAATAATCCCTTAAAATCATTTGATTCTTCTTGCACTTAAGATTAATGTATGACCTTACCACAGTTTCTCCAGTTTACAGTGAGGATCCTTCAGTCCATCAGAGAGCAGCATCAGACCTGCACCTCCTATATTATTCCCAGTCAGACTCAGCTCTCTGAGGTGTGAGTCTGATCTCAGAGCTGAAGCCAGAGCAGCACAACCTTCAGCTGTGATATTACAATAACTCAACCTGCAGAAAACAATGACACACTCTCTTAGTTCAGCAAGAACTACACAACCACAGAGAGACTGACATATTAAATACCAAATATGTGTGGGTTTAATGTTTTTATTATCCTTTGTTTACTTTTTGTTTTATTGTGTGTTGTTATTGGAAATCACTATGATTTAAACAACATAAGGTGAATAATCCCTTAAAATAATATGGTACTTGTCTCTGTTAAGATTAATGTATGATCTTACCTCAGTTTCTCCAGTTTACAGTGAGGATCCTTCAGTCCATCAGAGAGCAGCTTCAGACCTGCACCTCCTATTATATTCTGAGTCAGATCCAGTTCTCTGAGGTGTGAGTTTGATCTCAGAGCTGAAGCCAGAGCAGCACAACCTTCAGCTGTGATATTACAATGATTCAGCCTGCAGAAACAATGTTGTGGGTTTAATGTTTTTTATTAATTTGTTTACTTTTGCTTTATTGTGTGTTAATGTTTACATTGTATTATTTAAATCTTATATTATTTCAATCTGAAAAATTATAAGGATAATAATCCCTTTTGTGAATCTTTTGTATACTCATCCAAGATTGTCTTTTGTCAAAAGAAAACAAAATTAATATTACTATGGATAATATAGAACAGAGAAGCGCTGCACTACAATACACACAAACACACATCTGATGATTGTCCTCAGACTTACTGAGCTGATCTGGATGCTTCAACTACAGGCAAGAGCTTCTGAGTTACTTCATCTGGTGAGATGTGGTTTTGGCCTTGACTGATGTATTTCTGTAAGTTAAACTCATCCAAATGCTCTGAGGTTAATAAAACAAAGACAACAGCTGACCACTGCGATGATGACAATCTGGCGCTTGAAAGACCTCCAGATCTGACATATTTCTGGATTTCATTTACGAGAGAATGATCGCCCAGTTCATTTAAACAGTGGAACAGATTGATGGATTTCTCTGGTGAGGGATTCATTCTTATTTTCATTTTAATGTATTGAACTGTTTTCCCTTTGCTGTATGAGATTTTTCTAATACATGTCAGAAGGCCTTTCAGGAGCATTTGATTGGACTCCCGTGAGAGACCCAGAAGGAACCGCAGGAAAAGATCCAGATGTCCATTTCTACTCTGCAGAGCCATGTCCACGGCTCTCTGAAGCAGCTCAGACATAGTGTGACATGTGAACTCATTTGCATGTTTTGAGCTGAGGTTTTCATTGAGCACATCCCTCTTGTACAGCAGGAATGAAAGCAGCACATGAAGAGCTGCTAGATGCTCCTGAATGCTCAGATGAATGAAGCAGAAGACTTTCCCCTGATACAAGCCCAACTCCTCTCTGAAGATCTGAGTGCACAAACCTGAGTACACTGATGCTTCGGTCACATCAATGCCACACTCTCTCAGATCTTCCTCATAGAAGATCAGGTTGCCTTTCACAAGCTGCTGGAAAGCCAGTTTCCCCAGTTTGAGAATCATGTCTTCATCTTTCATTTTCTTCTCATAGTCCTTCTCATGTCTGATGTTGGTCTGAAATATCAGGAAGTGTGTGTACATTTGAGTGAGAGTCTTGGGGATTTTTCCTTTCCATGATTTCCTCAGCATCTTCTCTAGAACAGTGGCTGAGATCCAGCAGAACACTGGGATGTGGCACATGATGTGGAGGCTCCTGGATGACTTCAGGTGTGTGATGATTGTATTGGCCAGACTCTGATCACTGATTCTCTTCCTAAAGTATTCCTCCTTCTGTGGGTCACTGAAGCCTCGTACCTCTGTCACTCGATGGACACACTCAGAGGGGACGAGATCAGCTGCTGCTGGTCTGGAGGTGATCCAGATGAGAGCAGAGGGAAGCAGATTCCCCACAATGAGGTTCATCAGCAGCACGTCCACTGAGGCTGATTCAGATATATTACACAGTTTCACATTAAAATTCAGAGACAGACGACACTCGTCCAGACCATCAAAGATGAACAACACTTTATATTCTTCACTGGATATTTCCATTTCTTTTGTTTCAGGGAAAAAGACATGAAGAAGATCTAAAAGACTGAATGTTTTGTCCTTCATCAAGTTAAGCTCTCTGAAAGGAAGTGGAAATATGAGCTGGACATCCTGATTCTCTTTCCCTTCAGCCCAGTCCAGGATGAACTTCTGCACAGACACTGTTTTTCCAATGCCAGCGACTCCCTTTGTCAGCACAGTTCTGATGGATTTGTCTTGTCCAGGTAAAGGTCTAAAGATGTTATTGCATTTGATCGGTGTGTCCTCTGTTGCTGTTTTCCTGGACTGTGTCTCAATCTGTCTCACCTCATGCTCATTATTGATCTCTCCACATTCACTCTCTGTGATGTAGAGCTCTGTGTAGATCTCATTGAGGAGTGTTGGGTTTCCCTGCTTTGCTGTTCCTTCATACAAACACTCAAACTTCTTTCTCATATTTAATCGAATTGTCTTGAGGGCATGTTGAGGGTCACTGCTGTAAGATTAAAATATAATTAAAAAATGTTATTTAACTAACATGCATATTTCATGTTGTATATTTAATGAGTACCAGTTTGTTTAATGAGATCTTCGTTTAGTTTAGGTAGTTTAGACTGCTGTTTAGTATGAAGGATATGATTTTATATTGCAATATTGTGTAGCATCTGGACCAATTAGACACACAATTATTCATTCTTTAATGAATCGTCCAACAAACGTCTCAAAACCGTAAGAAGCAATGGTCCAAGTAGGCCCAAGCAGATGTCTGCTGTCCCACTGATCATTATGAGCTTTTACTCCCCCTTTGCTAACACTAGTCCAGCAACTAGTGAACCTCAGGCACATTCCAGGTGGGGGAAATGTAGCCACATGCAAACAAGGTAACTCTCACTCCATTTCCATACTGAAACACACATGCCCATAAAAAAGGACTCTTCCCCATTTATTCATACAAAACTTTACATGTATGATGTATTACTGTCTTATGTATTATGTATTACTGTCTTAAATAATTTAATATTTCTTGGGCTTCACTTTTTGACTTTCTCTGTGTCTGGGCTTTTTCCATTGTGCACATCATGTACCTACCTAGACAAAACAAGTAGTAGTAGTCCTTGGACACACTGACACTCTCACACACAACCAGAAGTTGAACACACACACACACACACACACACACACACACACGTTCGTTTTTGTGAATTGTGGGGACATTCCATAGGCGTAATGGTTTTTATACAGTACAAAATGTATTTTCTCTCCCCCTACACTACCCCTAAACCTACCCATCACAGGAAACTGTGCACACTTTTACTTTCTCACAAAAACTCATTCTGTATGATTTATAAGCCTTTTGAAAAAGTGGGGACATGGGGTAATGTCCTCATAAGTCACCTTTTTTTGTAATACCTATGTCATACCCATGTCATTATACACGTGTCCTGATATGTCACAAAAACGCGCACACACACACACACACACACATACATTTCTTAATTATTATATTTCTTGAAATGCCATACATGGTAAGGTTTGATTCTGAAGATTGGATGCTCAAGCCATCCTGGAGATTGTTGTTTGACCTATGTCTATAAATATGACCCTTCTTCCTGAATAAATCTGAGAATGCTTTGTACCACAATTGCTCTGTGTCTGTATCGATTGCTCCTGTCTGCCTTGCTGCCTCTGCCTCACTGCTCAGAGTGGTTTGCGTCTCTGTATAGCTTTGTTTTCTCTTACTTTTATTGAATCTCATACTTTTATTCATTGTTGCTCATATTATTATTACTTTATATATACACTATTGCCTACCACATTAATCTGACGTCGCTAACTTGTAAATCTTTGAATCTAAATCGCTGTTACAACGTGTTTGCATCTCGCTAGCTTGTTAACTTGTCATCAGTCTCTTGCGCGCTCCCTTTTCAACGCGTTCATAAAACAGCTGTGGTAACTGTGGTACCTGTTCCATTTGTCACATGTTCAGCATAGCTCTCTCTGTCAGCGACGAGGGTGTCACAGACACGTCAGGTTCCACCTCACTGCAGTACCCACGCACTCAATCACCAGCCTTCTAATCACCGCCACCTGCACGTCATTAACTCTGCAATCACCAGCACCATAAAGCCACCACACTCACACACACTCACTGTCCGGTCTCGTTCGCACTACGTATTATGTATGCTTACCTTAAGGACTCCCAAACGACTTACCTACCTGCTCCAGCGATCTCCTTCATCTCCTTCGTCTCCTGGTCTCCCCGTGTGCAAACCTACCTGTGTGTGTGAGTGTCTCCATCGTCTCCCTCCATTGCATCTCTCATCCAGCATCTGCAAGTTTAAAAGGACAGTATTATATCCCATTCATCTCTCATCACGCTATATCTGCTTGCTATCACTCTGTGCTCAACAACTTGTGAATAAATACTTAACTGGATTGCTTCTACTTCAGTCTCCGTGTCTCTGTTGTAACAGAAGACCGGACCTTAACAACTTCACAGTATGAGCACCAACGACCCGTTTCAAGAGCTCGTGGACACGCTGCGCCGAGCACTCACACCACAGCTATCGTCATCTTCCTCCAGCAACGCTTCCACTCCAGCACCAGCCAGCACCGCTTCCTCACCAGCATTCACCGCCAGTCCCATGGCCAAACCGGCGCCCTACTCTGGATCGGCGGAGGAATGCAGCGGATTTCTTCTCCAATGCGAACTGGTCCTGGAGATGCAGCCGCAATTCTACACCACCGACGCGGCTAAAATTGCGTTCATCATCTCGCAATTGCAAGGTAAGGCCCTGCAATGGGCAGACTCTCTGTGGACTCAAAAAGGCCTGTGGTCAGATCATACTCGGCGTTCGTCTCTCACTTCCGGGAGGTCTTCGGGAAACCTCAGACGGATTCATCGACTGGTGAGAAACTCTACAATCTAAAACAACGTAATCTCTCTGTTAACGAATATGCCTTGCAGTTCCGAACGCTAGCCGCCACCAGCGGATGGAATGAACAAGCTCTCATCACATCATTCCGTCAGGGGTTGGAACCCAATATGCGGCTGCATCTCGCTGCATACGAGGACTCCATTGGACTTGAACGCTTTATCCAACTCGCCATTCGCGTGGGGTCCCGTATGCAGTCGTGTCTCCTAGAGCACCAGGGCCAGTCAACCATCACCAACCTCCTCCGTCGGTCCGAACCCGTCAGCCCTCCAGAACCAGCCACCGAACCCATGCAGATTGTTCATTCTCGTCTCACCACAAATGAAAGACAAAGAAGGCTGACCCTGAACTTATGTTTATATTGTGGATTAACGGGGCATGTCATCTCTACATGCCCAACCCGTCCTCCTCGGCCCGTGGTGAGTGCAATTTTTCCCTCTATCCAAAAAATGAAACCACTCACTACTGTTGTAATCCTTACTGCTGCAAACACCTCTGTTCCAGTGGTGGCGCTCCTCGACTCAGGGTCAGCAGGAAATTTCATCTCTGGTGCCCTCTGCCGACAACTCAACCTCAAAGTCTCCCCGTCTCCGACTTGCTATCAAATCCACTCCATCACGGGCAAACCCCTGAGCCGTAAGAACATCCGTCATTATGTGGGACCTCTTCAACTCTGTGTCGGCATCCTGCACTCTGAGAAGGTACATCTGCTGGTTCTGGAGGAATCCACCGCTGACGTGGTTCTAGGGCGCCCGTGGCTAGAACAACACAATCCCACCATCTCCTGGCGCACGGGCGAAGTCCTGAAGTGGGGCGATCACTGCTTTCCCGACTGTTTCCCAACGCTTCCTGTTCCAAAGTCTCCACTCTCCAAGTCTCTCTCCATGAACGCCACTTCTATCGAAAGCCCTGTCGAGAAACGCTCCGTGGATGTTCCCCCGGACTACGCCCCCTTCAGTGACGTTTTCTGCCCGCAGCGCGCCTTCAAACTTCCTCCACACCGGCCATGGGACTGTGCCATCGATCTGCTACCGGGTGAACCAGTGCCTAGGGGACGCATCTACCCCCTATCACTACCGGAGGAGAAGGCCATGGAGGAATACATCAAGGAGGCACTCGAACAGGGATACATCCGCCCGTCTACTTCCCCTGCTGCTTCAAGCTTCTTTTTCGTGGCAAAGAAGGACGGAGGCTTGAGGCCATGCATCGACTACCGTGCCCTCAACAAGATCACCGTCAAATTCCGCTACCCACTTCCCCTCGTCCCAGCGGCCCTGGAACATCTCCGCGGTGCCACTGTGTTCACCAAGTTGGACCTCCGCAGCGCGTACAACCTCATCCGGATACGTGAGGGGGACGAGTGGAAGACCGCCTTTGTCACGCCCACCGGACACTACGAATATCTCGTCATGCCGTATGGCCTGGTCACACCCCCTCCGTATTCCAGGATTTCATTCATGAGGTGCTCCGGGAGTTTCTCCACAAGTTCGTTCTGGTATATATTGATGACATCCTCATCTACTCCCGGAGCTTGGCCGAACATCGCCACCACGTTGCGGAGGTCCTTCAACGCTTACGGCAGTTTCACCTCTTCCTAAAAGCTGAAAAGTGCTCCTTTCACCAGCCCTCCGTCCAGTTCCTAGGATACATCATTGACCACAGTGGCATCCGGATGGACGAGGGGAAGGTCACCGCTATCCAGTCCTGGCCCACTCCATCAACTATCAAAGAGCTCCAACGATTCCTAGGTTTCTCCAACTTCTACCGCAGATTTATCAAGAATTACAGTACCATCGTCAGTCCACTCACCAACTTACTCCGTAACCAGCCCAAGTCTCTGTCCTGGTCCCAACTTGCCACCAACGCCTTCGAGACCCTGAAAAGAGCCTTCACCACCGCTCCCCTCCTCGTCCACCCTAACCCGGACCTACCATTCATCGTGGAAGTGGACGCCTCCACCACCGGAGTGGGAGCGGTCCTTTCACAGCAGCAGGGGACGCCAAGTAGACTCCATCCATGCGCCTTCTTCTCCCGCAAGCTCAACCCGGCGGAGGTCAATTATGACATCGGTGACCGCGAACTCCTGGCCGTCAAGCTTGCCCTTGAGGAGTGGAGGCATTGGTTGGAGGGGGCTACTCATCCGTTTCAAGTTCTCACTGACCATAAAAACCTTGAATATCTGAAGGCTGCCAAAAGACTCAACCCTCGCCAAGCTCGCTGGGCCATGTTTTTCTCGAGATTCAATTTCTCCATCTCTTACCGCCCTGGTTCTAAGAACACTAAAGCTGACGCTCTGTCTCGTATCCATTCCCCTGAGGAAAAGCCCGAAGAGCCTGAAAAGATCCTGCCGGAGTCTATCTTCGTGAACCCTATCCAGTGGTCTGAAGAAACCATTCCCTCCTCCAATGCCTCCACACGCACTCCGCCGGGTTGCCCCCAAGGCTTGCAATATGTCACACGGGCACGTCGCACTCCACTCCTGCACAATACCCACTCATCACTTGGCACTGGTCACCCGGGGGTCAATGAGACCCTCTCGTTGCTCAAACAACGCTTCTGGTGGCCCAACATGGCCAACGACGTCAGGAGGTACGTGCAGGGCTGCAGGGAGTGCGCCATCTCCAAAAGTCCACGCCATCTTCCACCGGCAAGCTACTTCCTCTGCCAGTTCCTGAGCGACCCTGGTCACACCTGGGAGTGGACTTCGTCACCGATCTCCCTGAGTCTGACGGTCACACGTGCATCCTGGTGGTGGTAGACCGCTTCTCTAAGTCCTGCCGTTTGATACCCCTGGAGGGTCTACCTACCGCTATGGCCACAGCAGAGATGCTATTCAACCATGTTTTTCGCTATTATGGAATACCTGAAGATATAGTCTCCGACAGAGGACCCCAATTCATTTCCCACGTCTGGAAGGCCTTCTTCTCCCTCCTGGGTGTGACCGTCAGCCTGTCATCTGGATACCATCCTCAGTCGAACGGGCAGACGGAAAGGAAGATCCAGGAGATTGGCCGCTTCCTGCGTACCTTCTGTCACGGCCACCAGAACTCCTGGAACCAGTACCTGGGTTGGGCCGAGTACGCACAGAACTCCCTCCGTCAAGCCACAACTGAACTAACACCCTTCCAGTGCGTACTCGGCTACCAACCCCCGCTGTTCCCCTGGGATGGGGAACCCTCCAACGTCCCTGCAGTCGACTACTGGTTCCGGGAGAGCGAGAGGGTATGGGACTCAGCTCACCACCAACTGCAGAGAGCCCTGCGCAGACGCAAGAGGACAGCCGACCTTCGGCGCTCCGACGCTCCAGTCTATCAACCGGGGCAGAAGGTCTGGCTGTCCACCAGGGACATCAGGATGCGTCTGCCCTGCAAGAAGCTGAGTCCCCGCTTCATTGGCCCGTTCACCATCCTTCGGCAGATCAACCCCGTCACTTACCGTCTCCAACTCCCTGCACAGTATAGTAGAATTCATCCTACTTTCCACGTTTCTCTACTAAAACCTCACCACCCTTCTGTTGTTCCCTCCACAGAACCTGACGTGGCAGCCGCCGAGCCCCCCTTCCACTCATCCTGGAGGACGGCACAGCTTACGTGGTTCATGAGATCCTGGATTCCCGGCGCCGTGGTGGTCAGCTCGAATACCTCGTTGACTGGGAAGGTTATGGCCCCGAGGAACGCTCATGGGTGCCCAAGAATGATATCCTTGATCCTATTCTATTACAGAACTTCCACGCCAATCACCCGGACAGACCTGCCCCACGACCTAGAGGACGACCACCACGGCGTCGAGGTCCGCGGCCCTCAGGAGCGGGCCGTGGGAGGGGGGGTACTGTCACAGACACGTCAGGTTCCACCTCACTGCAGTACCCACGCACTCAATCACCAGCCTTCTAATCACCGCCACCTGCACGTCATTAACTCTGCAATCACCAGCACCATAAAGCCACCACACTCACACACACTCACTGTCCGGTCTCGTTCGCACTACGTATTATGTATGCTTACCTTAAGGACTCCCAAACGACTTACCTACCTGCTCCAGCGATCTCCTTCATCTCCTTCGTCTCCTGGTCTCCCCGTGTGCAAACCTACCTGTGTGTGTGAGTGTCTCCATCGTCTCCCTCCATTGCATCTCTCATCCAGCATCTGCAAGTTTAAAAGGACAGTATTATATCCCATTCATCTCTCATCACGCTATATCTGCTTGCTATCACTCTGTGCTCAACAACTTGTGAATAAATACTTAACTGGATTGCTTCTACTTCAGTCTCCGTGTCTCTGTTGTAACAGAGGGATTTACATGTCATAAATGTAGGGAAATAGTCAGGCTGACAGAGAGAATCTCAGAATTAGAGACACGCATCCGAACTTTAATCGAGGATAGTAAGAATGCAGGGGCTTCAGATACTGTTTTGGATGCGACTAGCTTAGTGAACTCTGTACATTGTTCGGTTCCGGCTGTTCGGTTCCGGCATTGTTCGGTTTCTGTACATTGTTCGGTTCTTCGGTTCCGCGGAAAACACCACTCTTCTGTTCCAGTAAGAACATCAAACAGGTTCTCCCCACTCAGTGATGCACCCACTGAGTATCCTGTTGAAAGTGCCCTAGTTATTGGTGATTCTATTACACGGAACGTATGGTGAAGCCACCATAGTCACATGTTTGCCGGGAGCCAGAGCACTTGACATCAAAGCAAATTTAAAAGTGCTGGCTAATGCTAATCGTAAATACTCTACAATTATTATTCACGCTGGCACTAACGATGTTCGACTTCGCCAGTCGGAGATCACTAAAATTAACATTAAAGAGGTGTGTGAACTCACAAGTACATGTCAGAAGTAATTTGCTCTGGTCCCCTTCCTGTTCGTTGGAGTGATGAGATAGTTATCACTCAATGGCTGGCTGTCTAAGTGGTGTCCGCAAAATAATATAGGTTTCATAGATAATTGGAAAAGTTTTTGGGGCAGACTTGACCTGTTGAAAAGAGATGGTATTCATCCGTCCCGGGACAAACTGGGGCCCAGGACAGGAAAAATCAGCAGACAGACTGGCTAAACCGACCGTCTGCTAGCTGCCTCACGTTACAGAAGTCAGATAAATCCCAACACATAGAAACACTTACACCTAGATATTATCACATAGAGACTGTGTCTGTACCCCGAATTAGTAAAACAAAAAACTTCCAAACCCATTTAATGGTAGAAA